>NW_019734350.1:1064975-1112440 GCF_002891405.2 Cryptotermes secundus
ATAGTAAATATTAAATTTGGTGGGCGGGGCAGAGAGTTGTAGGGAATAGATCACTTGAAAGACCTAATATAGATTGGAAGATAATATTAAAATGCATGTTATAACTCGGCCGAGTTAGTGTGAACTGAATTCATCTGGCTCATTGGCGGAGTTTTATAGACACGGCAATGTAGATTGCAATTCTTGACTAGCTGAGCAGTTTCACACCATGGAGTTGATTGATCCTTATGTTCAAAAAATTATTTTAAGGAGCGCTTACGTAATGTCTGAGTAGATTTCTCACTGATTTACATCTACAGTTGAATACACAATATCACCAATTGCGTTCGATAATACATTATTGCTTATGTAGCATGAATATTTATGGTAACAGAAAAAGAACATTTGAATCCTCTTCGTACAAAAGCGTGTCTGTCTTTGCTTTACGTCAGCGAAATCAAATGAAAAATTTCAGGATATATTTTAATAGCAATTTAGGCCATGCTTATAAACTTTTGTTGGAAAACTTATATGTAAGAGACCACTTGGGAGACGTAGGCGTAGATAAGAGGAAAGTATGAAAATTAGTCTTGAAGACATAATAAGGTGTGACGTTGCGTACTGGGTTCAGCTTCCACAGGATAGATTCTAGTGGCAGGCTGTTATGAATACTGCAATGGAATTTATGGTCTTATAAAAGGCGGGGAATTTCTTGGCCAACTGAGCAACTTCTCAAGAAATATTCTGCTCCCATAGAGTTAGTTCTTTATCTGACAATTTAAGTGTTCATAGTTGTTTAGTGCCTCTACCACTAATATATTCTTGCAGTGTCCGTCACCGCTTGGCAAGGATGGCTCTCAAAACCGTCGACTAAAGAAATATGAAAACGATGACATTCCTCAGGAGAAGGTAGTGCGAATCTACCAAGAAGAGCTTGCCAAACTGATGGGTCGCCGTATGGAGGAGTCCATGAGAGGATCTCGCGAGCACTTCCCGAGGTAACCCCAGTCATCTCCTAATAACAGACATTCATATCTTCATTATTAAGTTTGCTGACAAATTTAGAGGAAACGCATGAGGTCAGATCTTCATAATTCGGTGTCCAACGCCTTTCAATTAGTGAGTAATCACGAGACCATATTTACAGTAATGAAAAGTACACAGTTGTGCTCTTTACAAAATATTGTTAGAATAATAAAATCAAGAATAATGAAGTGGGTGGGGCATATATTTATAAGACTATGAATGCATACAAAACTTTATTCCAAAAATGTGAGGGGAATAGTCAGTTTGAGAAATCTAGACATATGTGGAAGATAATATTAAAATTGACATTAAAGAGAGAGGGTGTGAGAATGCGAGCTGCATTCGTATGACTGAGAGTAGGCCATTTGTGGGCTGTTTTAAATACGCTAATGCGGACCTTTGTGTTGTACGCTAATGCGGAATCTCTTAAGCAGTGTAACTACTGTTAGTTTTCCCAAAAAGAATTCATACACTTAGTTTTATTAAGTGAGCATAGTTTATAGCACACATGACAGAAACAAATAAATTAAAAAATATCAAGAGAAGGGGGCACTTTGGACACATAATTTTAAATGACAGGAAGATAAAAATGAGGATATTTCAGGTGAACTGGATTGAAGTAGCTCAATATATGGTCCAGTGGTGGTATTTTATTAAAACAGCTGTGACTCTTTTAAAGTCTTGAAGGAATGTTCTTGACTCCCAAAAAACTGTGGATTGATTTATCAAGGAAGAGCCTGTGCAACGCAGTTTTCCAGTTAAAATGGTATACAAAGTCGACTAAATAAAATTTCCTGTAAGATGCAAAGTTTATTCATGGAAGAACCACATTACATTTTTGTAATTATGCGGTTAGAGGGATACTTGGGAAATACCTCTACTAGAGGGCTTGGTCTATCATTTATACAAAGACAGATCATGAGAAAATACATGTAATAGTTCATAGGAATCAGAAATAATGATTACTTTGTAATATGACTATCATGCTAAAGGAGAGTATTTCTTGATGCTAGATAAATATTCTGTATTTGTTTATGATAAGCTTGATGTCAGCATTGTAATGCATCTCAAATAAGAAAGAACATTTGAAAAACGAATTTGTTATTTCAATAAATTGTTCTTGTGGAGATATACTCCTAATGTGGAACCTTACTATTTCAGCCCTAAGCAATTTTATTTTGAAAAACAAATCTGATGGTACATCCGGTAAGATATCAGAAATTTTGTTTTAGGAGGTGGTGTGAAAAGTCATTTAACAATTGTTGTGTGTGTATTTCATGACACGTTCTTGTGTGGTTATTGATCACTACATCACCAAATCTTTCTTTGTTTCAGGGGGTGGTTTGAAAACTTAGTTAACAGAAATTATGTTTATATTTTGCAACATATTCTTGGTGGTACTCTTGCTCACTACATCGCCAAATCTTTCTTTTTCATCTAAATTTTGTCCGAAAAATACAGTCAGTTTTGCTGTGTGCTGGAACACGACCATACTTCCTTCCAGAATCCATTTATTCTTTGTTTCACACTAATTGCTGAGTACCGAGAACAGCACCCTACGTTTGCTGATGCAGTCTGCTCTTCCCTCATTTCTTCAGTGCTGGTGGAGGTGGCGGTGGGCCCATGGATCGAACCCAAGAAGAAATACGCATGGCTCTAGACGCATACCACCGGGAGTTAGCTAAACTGAATTCTGTATCCTCCTGTCCTCCTGTTGGCAGTCCAGCTGGACTTCCAGGTAAGTCATTTAGAATGCATGATCTTTATATGAACATCAAGAGTAAAGAACAAACAGAGAAGAAGAAGAAGAAGAAGAAAGAAGATAAGGTGGAACTATTTATGCCTTGCTGCTGCTGCTGCTGTTGTTGTTTTTTTTTTTTTTACATTTTTATTTTTCACAGTATCATCATTTTGGCTTCGTTTCTGCTATGTCTTTGTCATTAGAGTCAGAATAGCTTAGTCAGTAATGTGAGTGGCTATGGACTGTGGTTCTATTCTCGCCAGGGGCGGAGGTTTTCTTGCCATCATACTCAGAATGATGTTGGGGCCACCCCAGCCCCTGCGCATGCTGAAGAGCGATTTTTTTGGAATGGGTATCTGAAGCATGAAACTGACCACTTATCTGCATCTATTGTTCAGCTCTACCTGTACCCCTTTCAGACTGAAAACAATGAAATCGCTATGTTCCAAAATTTATAACTGAGTGTAGTGCAAATTGACTGTATATGTTTAGATATAATTCTCTAGTGGTTTAAAACCATAAATACCCTTCCCCCCCTTCCTTAAGACAACCTTCTGTTTCTGACTGAGGTATACATAACATTTTGAAGATCACACATAAATTGGCGTATTTTTTTAGTTCATTGTGGTTAGCTCAGCATTGTTGTGAGCTGGGAAACTAGCAATAATTACACAGTGCCTTACAAATATCTGTGTCATAAATAAATTTAAAAGTGTGGATCCAAGACCATGGGCACCAATCTGATTGCTTGAATTTCACTGCAGTTCACACTAGGTATTTGCCTTGGATTATTTTAGTATAAGTCTTTCAGAAAAATAGCATTTCTTCTTACTATTGAATGAACCTTAGTGTATCATATTGTACTGATAAAGAATGCAGCAAAACAAGAATGAAATATTATTCTGCATCATACTTCTGCTCAACAGTGGTATATTATTCATTGACTTGTTGCTTTTTAAGAAAAATGAAAGTATTCTTCCATGAGTTATACTTAAAGTTATGTATGTCTTCTCTGTAATCAGTATGAATTGTGTAATATTACCTTATCACAACATGAAAATTAAGTAATCAGTTTTCTCTATTAATAACAGATACAATGGTATTAATATTAACCATTTATGTTATTGTGTTATTTGTTGTGTAAAGGACATGTAAATCTGCACACACAACCTGTTCCCTCCTTTATGTAGGTTTATTCTGTGAGTCTGAACATTTAGAATGCACATCCACCAACACTTGCTTGACTCTAGGATATATATATATATATATATCTTGTACTGTTGACCTTGTTATTCATTGAAATGAATTCAAGATTATGAAATGAATAAAACAGAGTTGGCCAGTTGTATGAGGGCTATTCAAAAGTAACCTCTGTTTATTTTAGGTAACTAATGTAGAAGTGGGGGGAGTGCTTGTGAATGCAGAGTAGTTTCACATAACTCATTGTCATGTAAACTATCACATAACTCATCACTTAGTGTTTGTTCTTGTCTCTACAGAGTTAGTTATGATGTGTCCTGCGATTGATATCCCACCAGATGTGAACTTCATGCTGTTATCCACTTTCTTCATGCTAAAAACATGAGTACTGCTGAAATCTATCATGAATTACGCGCTGTTTATGGCCAAAATATGAGTGAAAGAACTGTAAGGCAATGGTGTAGAATGTTCAGAGATGGGCGAACAAATGTTCACGATGAAGAGCGAAGTGGTCGGCCATCTGTAATGAGTGCTGACATTGTACAAAGTGTTCTTCAAAAATCTGTGAAAGATGGCGCTTCACAGTTTCAGAACTTTCATGTGAATTTCCACAAATTTCACACACTCCCGTCTACGAGATTATCACAGTTAGGCTAGGCTAACACAAGTTTTGCACAAGATGAGTTCCAGAAATGCTCACGGGTGCACATAAAATGCAGAGAATTGCTCTGGCTTTTACTTTTTTAGAGGGATAGCAACTAGTGCTAGGATCAGGAAAACGCCCCCATACGTCTTCATGGCATAGTGCTTAATTAGTTAAACACAAGGACAACTTTATCTTTTACCGCAAAGATGGCGATGAATTTCTCAATTACATTGTAACAGGTGATGAAACTTCTGTTTCATTTTCAAATGTTGAAACCAAAGAGCAGTCAAAGCAGTGGATGCACATACATTCACCAGGCAAGCCGAAAAACCTTCAACAGACGCTGTCTGCCTGCCAGAAAGCTGATGGAAACTGTTTTCTGGGACAGGAAAGGAATGCTGATTGTGGAATTCATGCTGCAAGGAACCACAATCATGTCAGAAGTGTATTGTGAAACAATACAAAATTGTGTAGTGATATTCAGAGCAAGAGGCGTGGAATGCTGACATCCAGTGTAGTGCTCCTTCATGACAATGAGCATCCATGTATGAGTACAGCTACTCACACTCAAGCACTGCTGGAGCATTTCAACTGGGAGTTGTTTGACCACCATCCTTACAGCTTTGATCTCGCTCCGAGCAACTAACTACCATGTGTTTACCTACCTGAACAACTGGTTGTGGCCACAGCGCTTGAGCAATAATGAGGAGTTGATGGAAGATGTCAAAACGTTTCTGAGCTCACACGTGCAGACTTATTTGACTCAGTCATACAAAAACTTATTCTCCAATACAACAAGTGTCTCAGTTCTGACTATGTTGAGAAGTAGCTTAAGTATGTATGTATTTTTTGTATGTAATATTTGTTTTGTTAATCACTTACCGAAGGTTACTTTCCAAATAGCCCTCATACTATCTACAGTCACTGCAATACAAAGGGAACAGAAATCATATGCAGAAAAAGTTTGTGAAAATCTTGCTAAAATTAAATTGTAATGTGGAAATTAGTGCTTATGATGAATTAGATGTATATTTTAGATCATAATAAATTATGTTTTTTGAAACTGAGAAAGTAATTTCTACAGCCTGTCATAAACAAGTAACCTTATCCTACTGGTGTAGTTGATGGAATCTAGGGCGACAGATAAGACGAGTGTGACTTAGGAGCTCACATATATGTGGTAGTATAATCAACTGGTCTGACTGTGCCCATGAACTTTAGATTTTTCTAAATGAGATATTGGTTTTTTGGCAGGTCTTCCAGGTCTTCTGGCTCTACAGCAACAAGCTCTGAGTCAACAACAGCATCAACACGCCCAACTCAATGGGGTTGCACAGGACCTATCACTACCCAAGGACCGCAAGGACAGTGGCAAGCTGTCTAATGGGGGTGGTAGTGAACTGTTGATGGAGGGAGTTGATAGCAAGAAGGAATCTAGCATGATGGAATCTGTTGCTGATGTCTTAAGGCATGCCGGTAGTGCTTTCTCCCTTGTCAGGCCAAAGACTGAACCAGGTATGGAAACAAGAACTAGAAATAAAATGTCCTTCCCACTTGTTGAATAAACTGAAACTTTACCTTCACTTGGGGCATATAGTGTTTCATAGTGATTACTGCAATGCAGGTTTAGCTCCTGAAAAATGTTTAAGAAATTTTGGTTTCAATAAATTGTGTTTGTTCATTATAAAAGGAATGTATTAGTGTGGGGAGTTGTCGTTGCTTTTATAAAACAAATCGTTAATATGTTTATGTCCACCTGAAATCTTCTCTGATTATCCCTGAGGACTAGCAATATTTGCCCAAGAGGCAACTGTTTGCAAACACAACAATATCAGTAGTAAGTGAGTTTCCTTCTTTTTCTGTACATTACCTACCTACCAGTCTGTGCCTGTGCCCGCATATTATGAGAGTCAGCTGTCAGCCTAGACATAAAATGCAATAACAAATGCTGAACCCTGAAGCTGAAGGGATTTTCTTCCCACTACATTTAACAGAGGAAGATTCTGGTCATGAGCCTGAACAGGTTAATTGCACAGTAAAATTTTCTAGACATTTTTATTAACAGATGCTACTGGAATCTGATCATGGAACCTGAGTGATAACAGTACATGGAGAATATAAATCAGTACTGCCAGGATATTTTACAAGGGAGGCAGCCAGAAAATTTGCTTACAAACTTACTTTTAAGCCAATTAACAATATGTTTGAGGATGGCCTATCGTTTTAGAGGGGGCACACAGTAACGTAGTAGGTTGAGGGGCTATGCTACAAGCTGGAAGGTCGCAGGTTCAAGTCCTGATGTGGTCATTGGATTCTTTTCAATTGACCTAATCCTTCCAGCCACACTATGGCCCTGGGGTTCACTCAGCCTCTAACAGAAATGAGTACCAGGAATTAATTAAATAATTTTCCTGGGGAGTAAACTATGCTTACTGTATGTTGGCATATGTTAGATATGAGTTAGGACTTCTCAAAACTTTCATACCATTTGTATTTGGAGATCAATTTTAAAATTATTAGCTTGATCACAAAGTAGTCACAATGTCAGAGTTTATGTACATGTTTTTAATGTTATATGTGTTTTCCTTATTTCCTTTTCCTTTTCCTTGTGACAAAGTACTACTGATTATAATTCTGTAACTAATAACTTATACTGGAAGCACACTTTTGGCATTATGTGAGTCACATTTATTTGACCTTTCAGGAATTGAATCAACTTCTTATGGAAATTTGGATCTAGTTAGGGATTTGGTTAATATACCAGCTCCTTTATTATTAATTTGATTATTATTTATTCTCTACATTTTCCTCATTGGTTTTTGCTGTTGTCATGAGTGTATCTTTCATTCAAGTAGAGAGTAAAAATGCTCATGTGGATAAATACACTTAAGTACATCTAACTCAAGTTTTTAACACATATTTGGAATTAAGTAGGTGTAGTTAATACAGGAATAAGAACTGTCTGTGTAAAGTAAGACATTTCTTCTCTTTGATTATGGTAAATGCCTGTTTCTTTCTTCTGTATCATGTGTTTACCTCACAAGGTCCATTTCTATCATAACTTTTTTTATAATTTCAAAATAGTTTATTTAAAGTGCAGTCAGAAGAAGACAGGATTGTAAAAGTTTGTTCTATTTGTTCCTTCCTTGCTATGGGAAGTAAATAAAGTTCTGCAGAAGAAATGACGTTAAGCACATTATGATTTACTTATGTTGGAAGTATACTCGAATCTATGTAACACTTAGAAATGATTTGTTTCTCTCTGAAGTTAAACTAAATAAGTTCAAGAAGTCTCTGTGCGGACATGCATGTGTGCATTTGTGCATGCATGTGTTTGTGTTTTCTGAGTTTTTGTTTCATAAAATATATAAAATGAAGACATAATTAATATGCCATGTCTGTTCATCCATTTTTTTTTAAGTTGACCTAATCCTTCCAGCCGCACTATGGCCCTGGGGTCAACTCAGCCTCTAACTGAAATGAGTACCAGGAATTAATTAAATACTTTTCCTGGGGAGTAAAGCGCAGCTGGTGCGTAAGGCTGACAACCTTACTGCCAACTTTTAGCTGATTGTCTAGATAATGCGGGACCCTCAATGTCTCACAGCCCTATGGGCCTTCATTCAGTGTAGTGCCTCTGTCATTTATTTACTCTGACAAGAGTGGATTTGTGTCTGAATAAATAAATATAAATTTTTTTTAGAGAGATGAAAATTTATGAAGAATGCATTTGGAAAATGCACGTTTCAGAGTTAGAGTACAACTTTCAACTCTTTTTCTTTTCTATATTAATTCCTGTAATGTCTCCACTTTTTTGTTCTATATAAGAATATGTCCTCTGTCCCTTTCTAACTTGAACATTTAATATTTCTCTATTGGATATCAATAACAGAAGGTTCAGGAAATAGAATTTCTGATTCGTGGCATTTTACTAATTAGGAGTGGGCCCAGGAAGTGGATCTCAACAGCCCACAACTGGCAGCAGTGCAAGTAGTCCGCTGAGCAACTCTATCCTGCCCCCTGCCATGACACCAGGTGATGATTTCTCTAGTGGAGCTGCTGCTGCAAGTCCACTGCAACGTATGGCATCCATTACTAATTCACTCATCTCACAACCAAGCACTCCAACACATCACAGCCCATCACAGCGCCCGCTCAAAGCTGTTCTCCCACCAATCACACAGCAGCAGTTTGACATGTTCAACAATCTCAATACGGAGGACATTGTGAAGAAGGTTAGTCTACTCCTCAGTTAGCCCTTCACTAGTCCCTATTCTGAGCCAGATTGATCCAGTCTATTCCATCCCACCAGTCTAGGATCCGTCCTTAGAATCTATTATGAAAGCTAATATTTAATGAACAGAAAATTTGGTTTTTATGAGGGCTACAGAAATTAAGGATACCTTGTGTAAGAAGCAAAATGTTTTTAGTACCTTGGGCACACTACATACTATTTAACATTTATAATGCTAAGATTTGTGGTAAAATGTTTCATAAATTTCCAGCTGTGTGAAGACTTCATCATGGAGACATACTGTGTTAGTGGAGATGAAAACTGCCAGACAAAGCAAGAAATATGAATATTTCATACCTTAACACTGCATTTTAAACATTGCAATGAGATTTCAGGCAAAAATTTAATGGCAGCATACATTTTGTCTTTGAGAACTAGCACCAAAAAGGTCAAGAATTTCTGGCTTTTCAGAGATTAATGCTTATGAAATGAACTGCTACCAGATGAAGCAGGGAGTGGCATTTCACCTTACAATACAACAAAGCTATATCCCACCCATTTTCTTTTTGAGCATCTGTGGTCTTCATACATTTTTTCCATGGTGTGCATAAAGAGAGTGCATAATGGGCTAAATATCTCTGTCTGTCCATTTGCATAACTCAGACTGGATACATTTTGTACATAGAATAAACACTCTTTAAGTTGTAAGATTTGAGGCTTTCACGGCGGTGACTATGAAGAAAGCAGTCTTCTGGGATTTGGCACCGTGTATATGTGGTGTTAACCGACGTTTCGGAGGAACGTATCGCCCCCATCTTCAGGGTTGAAGAAGTATAGGTAAATCTGCAAGCGACAACACCGTGAGACACGGTCAAGCAGTCTGCTTGTGGTGTCTCACGGTGTTGTCGCTTGCAGATTTACCTATACTTCTTCAACCCTGAAGATGGGGGCGATACGTTCCTCCGAAACGTCGGTTAACACCACATATACACGGTGCCAAATCCCAGAAGACTGCTTTCTTCACTCTTTAAGTTATTGGGCATTTGCTTTGGTCCACTGTTACTGCTATTTTACATGGATGTTGAGTAGAACTTCATGAGACTTCTCAAAAATGATTCAGTACACATAAAAGGGGCCCATGACATCCAATATAGACATCATTAAAATTTGCACTTGTATTTGAAACAGTAGATGTTGTTTGAAGAAAATAACTCATTCTTTATGCTGTTAATACCTGTGCTGCTGATACTGATGGATGAAAAACTGCAAGAACACTATGTACTCCAAACTCAGATACACAGTTTCACTTGGTTCTTAATTGGGAAGCCAGAAAACCATCCCACTTCTGTTACATGGCCTAGTCTGGTAATGTGCAGAGGTCATTTTGTATTCATTTTCTTCCACCTGAAGCTAAGTGTTTATTAAAGTTCTTTAGGTAATTGATAAACTTGTTCCGCTGCTTAATTATTAAGCACTGTGCCATGAAGACATATGGGGGAGTGAAATGTACATCCACAGTTGACCTCAATACTAGATGGAGATGGATGGTCATCTTCATGCCCTGGCCACTTTTTCTTAGGGATATCGCCCCTGGTACTCATTGGATAGGAGGCTGGGTGGAACCCAGAGCCAGTCTGGAAGTTGTGGAGAAGAGAAAAGTCTTGCCCCTGCCAGGAATCAAACCCTGGCCATCCAGCCTGTAGCCTGTCGCTGTGCTGACTGAGTAATCCCAACTCTCAGAGTTCATTAGTGACAACAGTAGTTTGTAATTAATGTAGTTGTAGGTCTGTTGATATGACTGATTTCTTGGCAGTAAATGGTCAACCTTCAGTTATAACATTAAGTCTCATGTAATTTTAACACTTTTGAAGTTATCAGGCAAGTTAATTAGAATGTTCTTTATACATTATGGGACATAAAATTAAGCATGTCTGGCTATATTTAGTCTTACTGTATTGTAATATGTATTGCTTTTACTGAGGTTTATCAGTGGAATTTTTATATGAGTCTGATTTGGGACCCCCAGACAGCAGGTTTCCAGGGTGGTCGGCGTAGTCGACTGCCCCAGAGATCAGCCCTGCTCAACAGCAATCTGAAAAAGGTGCTTTAATCATGTTACAAACGTTTGCTTACCATGTTTAAGTGTGATTTAGAGTAAAGAGAGGAGATTCAAACTAGAAATTTATGAACTGTGTAACAGCACATAGTTTTTGCTGACATTCCACTGTTGTTGCTCTGTTATATGAGGATATCATGTTAGGAATAATGAAGATAAGCATATGTACAGGATGAACCTAAAGCAACTCCAAATGTAATCATGTTACAAATCTCATAATGTTTTCAGTAACTGAAATTTACCTTTATGGCTATGAGGTTCAGTTTCTGTGAAGTGTGTTATTAAATTCTTACATTAAGATTTATATAGAATTTGAATTTCTTTCTTACTTCTAATCCACACCTAAAATTGTTATTGTACATCTAGCTGTAAGTTTCAGTTTATGAGACTGTACTCTACAAATTTTACACTCCTATAATCTGAATATTTTTATGTCCTTCAGGTTAAGGAGTCGCTAAGTCAATACTCCATAAGCCAGCGGTTGTTTGGTGAATCTGTTCTGGGTTTATCACAAGGCAGTGTGTCAGATCTGCTTGCAAGGCCAAAACCATGGCACATGCTAACGCAGAAGGGAAGGGAACCTTTCATTCGCATGAAGATGTTCCTGGAAGATGACAATGCAGTCCACAAATTAGTGGCCAGCCAATACAAGATTGCACCTGAAAAGTTGATGAGGACCGGTAGTTATGCAGGTGGACCTCGTGAGTTTTTAACCAACTTCTGAGAGAAACAGCCCCAAAACATTCACCGAAAGGTTATCATTTCCAGTAATAACTTTGTTACTTTTCAATATCTATGGTTCTAATACAAATCTTAAATGAAGATGTACATATCTTTAGTCAGTCCAGAAAGATATTATGTTAGTAGTCTGATGTTTTCTTCTCATGACTTCTTTCATTTATTGCAAGGTCAAGGAAGACTGATTACTGGAATCAGTTCAGCATTTTGTAAAACTCAGTCAAATATAAAGTGATAAAATTGCTTTTAGAGAGACAAGATATCTAAAAACAGACATATTCTTAATGAGAGAATTTTTGAGGGCTGTTTCTTTTTTAACAGATGAGTAGTGTTTTGTTCCAATTGTGTTGAATTGACTGAAAGTGACAATGATTATTGCATGTGCATATACACAGAGAATGAGGGAATTTGCACCATTGAAGTTGAAAATTAAATACAGATTTTCAGATATCTTACAAATTTTAGAGGCTGCACAGAAGTATACATATTATGTGCATAATTATTGCAAAGAGTTGGACACTTTCAGTGATTTCTTGTGCATTAACTGCTTGTGTCATGAACATACTAATAACATCAGCACAAATGATACTTCTGGGAGATTTTGTTCAGTTTTTCTTTTATCAAAATTGTTTAATGTACTCACTTTGTAGAACTCAGGACATGAATTTGTAATAAAAAAGTGTCAAGCCATGTCAAAGAGATATGCATTATCTGATATGTTCAAAGAAAACATCTGTGCAATGTATCATTTTTCAACAAGCTGGCACACTATCAAATATCTCACTGTTCTGACAGGGTATCTGAATGATAAAATATTCGGGCAGTAATTCTGGTCATTGAAGTCCAAAGGCATGACCTCCCAGATTCCCAGATCTTATATCTATACATTTCTACTTTTGGGAGTATGTTACAGATAAATTTTATATCCCACCTATGCCAGTAGATTTCAAGAACTCTAAAACAGAATTAATTTTTGATAAAGATATCTTACTTAAAGCATATCGTGTTTTTGAATATCGTGTGTGTTGTCAGAGTTATCGGGGGAGCTCATATTGAAGAAAATATTTTAATTACTCCCTCCATGAATGTTGCTTTTAATTTGTATCTTGTTTAGTTCACTCACATTATGTTTTAAAAGTGTTTCATTCATCTGTAACAGCCCTCTACATAATTTGGACCTAAGAGAGCATAAGTAACATAAAGATGGAGAAAATCAGCTCTGCTTTCTAAAAGCATGATTGCCATAGCTTCAAAGGCAAAATATGCTTTGCAGGGTCAAGACAGGACTATTGTTCTGCAAATAATGAGTGGAGAGGCAGACATGAGTAATTATTCCTGATTGATGGATGTAAACAGTTCTCCTCTCTTTTGCAGCATGTTCATCCCTCGGCAAACCGCAGCTGCCTTCTTCAAAACTCTCTGATGCTGTCCCTAACAAAAATCTCCCAGGTGACAACCAGGGATCCATTCTGCCTCCTTCTCTACAGCTCATCCCCCCACATCCTCAGCAACCACCTTCAATACCCCAACCACCCCCTCCTCCCCTGTTGGTCACTCCGCCAGGCCACCATTCTGTTGGATCATTATCAAGTTCAGACTTGAAGAAGTCCCAACAGAACCAACAGTCATCCCATCCAAACCTTCATCCATCACATCATCATCATCAACAGCAGTCAGCAGCATTGCGTGCACTGCAGCAACACATGACACCAAGTGTTTATGAGATGGCAGCGTTAACACAGGACTTGGATACACAGATCATCACAACAAAGATCAAGGAAGCTCTTCTTGCCAACAATATTGGACAGAAAGTATGTATGACTGCAGCATCCAAACTCAATCTGAACCAGATGCATTGCAGCACTGTTACTAGTAATATAGTTCTGAGTGTTTGTTGCAATGGCATTTCATCATGGCCTTGGAGATCACCCATTGCCTATAATTGAGATAATATTGTCGCGTATCGGGCGCATATCGCGACANTATTCCATTAATCAAGTGCGCCAAATTAGAATGCATGTAAAAGAGACAATTATCATCCAAAATTCACTTATTAAAACAACCAAAAACAATAGATTAGTCATATAATATAAAATAAGCATAAAAATAGTTGTCAACTTCAGGTGCAACTTAGTTAATAACAGAAATCAAAAGCATGCAAGCCAACATGCTACAATGCATGGTCATACACATACCGTGCATCTCAATATGAACCAGATGCATTGCAGCACTGTTACTAGTAATATAGTTCTGAGTGTTTGTTGCAATGGCCTTTCATCATGGCCTTGGAGATCACCCATTGTCTATAATTGAGATAATATCTACAATATTTTGGATGCTGGCTCTGTCTCAGTTTTCAGGGAAGAAAAAAATAGGGAGAGTTACTGAGCCCAGTACTAAGGACTGGCTTTGTTACATGTGCTTGCCAAAGTAGATGTTTCCTCTCCTTCTTTATTTCTTGCCAGAAGATAGATATAGTGCCAGTCTCCAAATGTTTTAGGCATTATCTTAGCTTCAGACAACGGATAATTTTCAACAAATGTCCTCGTATTTTTATTACTTGTTTTGAATTATTTTCATTAGCAAACATAAAACAGTTACTTATCCTTTGTGGAAAAAAAATAATTCTTTCATTTAAAAAAGTTTTCTATGAAAGTCAAATGGGATTGATAAAGGAGAATGATTACAGTGCCTGACATTTCATTTTTATGTTCCAGTGCAGATGTTTACTTTACATTTTATTTTGCAATATTATTTAATTTTCGTGTATTTGTGGCACCACAGTATTTGGGATTTGATTTATACATTGTTGAAAGCTTGCTGTCAAGGAACATCATGTAGTATTTAGTGTACTGAAAATATTAATAATCATGCAGGCAATTTATCTATATGCAGATAGGTTTCTTACAGCTCAGTGTATGAGACAAACTCCATCCTAAATGCAACAATTTATTGTAGTTCTTTTGTCTTCTTTTCTTCTACACGGCCGTAACTGGCCACCATCAGGTGTATACTCTCACGTAGCTGTTACACCGCACTTAGTTTAAAATTTAAAAACACCAGCTTTCTTAATTGTTCGTTTATCTGTTATACCTGAACAGTGCTGAAAGGAAGAAGTAGCCGCTGCAGCACTGTAGATCTAGAGCAGGTATCCCTGCAAATTTTAAATTTTAAATTTAAATTGAAGATTTTAAAAATACCAAAATTCAAAAATCAAATTGATGTATGTAAATTAACAAAGATTTTATACATATCTGACAAATATCAGCAAGGGGATTCTGATATATCGGGACCTATTAANGCTATGTGAGAGTATACACCTAATGATAGCCATTTACGGCCGAAACATGTAGTGTAGAAGAAAAGAAGACAAACGAACTACAATAAATTGTTGCGCTTAGGACAGAGTTTGTGTCATACATTGTGTAGAGTGTAAGAAGATGCTTAAATATAATATTGTTACAGCTCCTTTTTAAAGGCTACAGTTACTAAATCTAAGGATTTACGAGCACTAGAAAAAAATAAGAGATTGTGTTGGTTCCAGATCTTTGGAGAAGCAGTGCTGGGTCTCTCACAGGGTTCTGTGAGTGAACTGCTATCCAAGCCCAAACCGTGGCACATGCTGAGCATCAAGGGTCGTGAACCATTCATTCGTATGCAGTTGTGGCTGAGTGATGCACACAATATAGATCGACTGCAGGCCCTCAAGAATGAGCGGCGGGAGGCAAACAAGCGCCGCCGCAGCAGTGGCCATGGTGGTGGTCTTGGTGGTGGCGGTGGTGGTGGAGGTGGTGCTGACAACAGCAGTGATACATCTTCCAATGACACTTCTGAGTTCTATCACAGCCCAAGTCCTGGACCTGGACCACCATCTGCCAAGAAACAGCGAGTCCTCTTCTCTGAGGAGCAGAAGGAGGCACTTCGCCTAGCATTTGCTTTGGACTCCTACCCTAATGTAGCCACAATTGAATTCCTCAGTTCCGAACTAGCACTTTCTTCACGTACTATCACCAACTGGTTCCATAACCATCGGATGCGACTGAAACAACAGGTGCCTCATGGTCTGGCACCAGATGGGGCTGGACTATTGCCACCACCACGTAATGATCCTTCCAATGGTGGACAGCAGTCCTTTGACCCTGTTCAGTTCCGTCTTCTACTTAACCAACGCTTGTTAGAGCTACAGAAAGAGCGCATGGGTCTTGGTTCCGTCCCTCTTCCATATCCACCCTACTTTGCTACAAATGCAAACCTAGCTGCCCTGATTGGTAGAGGCCTGCTTCCCACAGCAGACTGTGACCCAAAGGAGCAGTTCAGTGGGCTTGACCTGAGCATGGGTGGGTTGAAGCGGGAGCCTGCAGACTATGAAGATGAGGAGGATGCAGAGAGCAACATGGGTAGTGAAGATTCAAACCTCTCAGCATCAAGCTTGCGGGAGACTACAACCTCAGCCACTGTGAAAAAAGAATCGTCAGTGGTTCCTCCCACAACAGGGCGTTCATCACGACGTAAACCAGCTGCACCTCAGTGGGTTAATCCTGAGTGGCAGGAGGCTGTGGTAACAGAAACGGGGAAAGACAAACCTGCTGGTAGCAGAGGAGACAAGGAGGTGATTATTAATGGTGTGTGTGTGATGCAAGCAACAGCTGCAGATGACTATGGCATGAAGCTGAATGTCACCGATGAAGAAACGGTCCGTATAGAGCCAACACCAGTTCTCGATCCTTATGATGATAGATGCAGTGATGCTTCATCAGATGCCGTTCCTATTGAGGAACAACGGACCCAGCCTACACCAACTGAACATGATGAAGAAAGAGGAAGTGCTAAGTCAGAAACTTCATCTCCTCAGGAGGATGAAGAAAGATTGGAGGAAGGAGAAGAAGCTGAGGAAGAAGTAGATGGTGAGGTGACAGAAGTGGAAGGGTCTGTGGAAGTGAGACATAAATTTATTAAACACGAGGATGAGGATGATGAAGGGAGGGTATCCCCTATTGAGGAGGAAAGGAAAGATGGGGAATGGGACAGGGCAAGTGGGAAAAGGCCACAGCCAGAAAGAGATGCTGTGATTGACAAGAGAATTAAGGCAGAAGATAGGGAGGAGAGATGGGAATATTAATCGCTTCCCACTTACTTTTAACTAAACGCTTGGTTCCAAGACTGACATGTTGTTGTTGTTGTGGATTCTGCATGCCACATGGAGTAAAACTGAATACAGCTGTTTATAAGAAGAACAGAATGATATTGCTCTAGAGGGACCACATCACTGATTGAGCATTTGAGCTGCTCTGACCTGTTTGTGGGTTGCTAAGGTTATTCTAAAATGTTTCCAGTTTTCTTATACTTCTCACCCGTGGAGATTTTTAATTATTTTTAAAATTTTCATGGTTGGGAAGGTTCTTAGAACAGCAGTGCATTAGAAATAATTTTAAAAATGCTTGGCAAACGAGAAGCCATGTATCAAATAATGTTCAAATGTTCTTTATGTTTACTGACTTTCATATTTTATCATCTGGTGATAAGGACAACGAACCTCAATGAATATTGTTTGGAAATGAGAGGGAGATTAAGAGAGTGGCCAGTGAAGTCTCCCTGAACACGTGCAATCATCGAAGTTGATAAATCATAGTTGTGTTAATTATTGTGATTTTTAATGTTTCTGTTTGTTATTACTTAACAAACTTAGTATGAGTGATGTTACTTCATCTATTTAAGATTTTTTGGATTTTTGATTCTCCAGTATATAAGAGGGCACATATGTGACTCTCATTAATAAATTAATGAGTAGTTGAAAAAAGACTGTTACCATATTCTACTATTATTACTAGCCAAAAATTAATTAATAATGATAATGGCCATTTGCAAAGCAAATTTTAATTGTGATACTGAGCTTACGAATATGAGAATGTACTTTTGCTGATCAAATCTCATTCTGTGTGTGATTTGGATATGCAAGGAATCGATCAAGTCATCCAGAAAATTTTAAAAGGTAAAATATTAGCCTTTTAAATCCCACTTTATTTGACAAAACAGTTCTCATTTAAATGTTGAATATATTATTCAATTATTTTATTTTCTGTAAAAGCAAATTACACAAAAATGTGAAAGACTTTTGTAAATAGAGGACAAAGCAAGCAACCATTCATTCATCAATGCCAGTAAACCTAAGATATATATGACAGTATTGGTTACAAAGAGAGAACTACTTCATAAGAAGTATTGTTGTGAAATATATTACATATAAGTATTAAATATGTCTTGATTGCAGTCAAGGTTCTCAAGATTCATTGAAATTTTATCATGGCTTATATTAAGTTTGTTTAGGTGTTTACAGAACTTCCATCTGTAATAAAATAAATATTTTCTTGATTGCAATTTTTTCTATGAATAGTTGCATATTCATTGTTGGTAATATATTAAGGAAACCAAATTTTCCATTTGGCATTACCAGTTATTATAGCCATATATTACAGAAAAAGACATTTTCTTCTGTTTCAAATACCAAATGCTCTCTTTCCTCTTTTCGACCTGCATTTTCACAGTAAATGAAACCCCCGAAAGTGATTAATTGCTTATTTTCTATCTCCTGCTAGTCTTCTTGAAGAAATCGTCTAGTCGATACTCACCAGTGAACTCTCCAACTCACGGTCTGGTTGCTTTTATATTATTTTGTAACATTATTTGCCATTTCTTCTTGTAACGAAGAACTGGATGTGGAGTGACTTCATGTGGACATGGCCAGAGCAATATGTGGTACCCGGACCCAATTATACGTGCAGTATTTGCGATCTCATATTACCAGATCAACCCTCAGTTTTAATTGTTTTTCCATTTTATGTTTCTTTTTCAGAAATCATCCAAATATATTTGTAATCATATTTATGAATTTTTCTAGTAGAACATGTGCACTGTATTATTCAGAGCTTGGATGATTTGGCCTATTATGTAGAATTCCAGACATAGTCTTTGTTCTGAGATGGTAGTTTTTTTATAATTTGTATTTATTATTTGTACTCGCCTAAGGCAGAAGACAGGCAGTGCTAACTGGTACGTGAATAGAGCAGCCAGTGTTCTGACTGTTGACGTTTTTGAACTTTTTAAAACTATAAGCTGTGTTAATCATAAAATTTAATCCAGAAAAAAAAAAGGAAACTGAAATCTTTGTCCCTATAAATGTATAAAATCATATCTTAACAATATTCAGAAAATCAAATAGTAGCTAATGAAACATAATCAGATTCAGTACGATTCCACCCACTTGACATTTTAAAATTATGCCCCCTTGCCCCATGAAATATTCTAATTCTATTATTCCTTGATGTTATTTAAGTTTCATGAAAAATGTTTAATTAATTTTTATATTGTATGGAATATGGATTGTGGATAGTAGCATGCACGACTTAGGACAAAGAATCTTCTCGCATCATCCAGTTGTTCTTTCACATTAATAAGTATATAAAGTGTACATTACTAATAATTACTGCGGACTGTACAGCGAAGCACCATTTCTAGAAACAGTTTGGATGTGTATGTATATCTTCCAGTTTTCCCCCAACATACTCTTATATTGAGAATTATGTGAATGTGCCCCCTCTTGACCCCTTCCCACCACAAAACCCATTGTACATAATCTACAGAAATTGGGTTGTTAGATGTGATGTTGGGGCATTGTGTGCGAACAAGACTAGTTCCTTATGAAACACGAACTTGCTGGAACAGTTGTTATGACCGAGAGTGCGGGTAAACTGTGTGTGTTGTGTGACTGGCTGCACAGAGTGTAAGGAGAACTGTATCGTGGTTGAACACAAAACAAGAGATGGATACAAGAGAAAATAAATTTATTGAGACTCTTAAAGAGTTACCCTAGTGCTGAATGAATAGTTTGCACATTACAAAAAGTGCCCAAAACTAAATATATCAGTTTTTCATTTAATAATTCATTACTGCTTAGCATCATATGTACATATTTATATTCATATCATTGTGTCCTTTTAAAATTTCTAATATTAAAAGTTTCTCTGTATTTATTCAAGTATGTGATTATTTCCGTAAATCGTGCAAATAGATGAGATACTTGAACATAATGTGAGAGAATGTCATTGTTATGCTTGTACTTAATGTACTAGCAACAAATGTGATTACCTTTCTCCTAATATTCAGTTCCAAGTCATGAATTCCTTCCACACTTCACAACTACTAACATAACAGTTTCATGACAAGGTCAGTTGAAAACAGTCAGCTGCTACAACACAAACTATTTAAATGTGATGCTTCTATATAATTACTCTGGCAAAACTGTGATCAGAATATTTCTACTTGTATAAGTATCAGAAAATGGGGCCCTTTCCAGACTATGGACCCAGGCACACATCATAGGGAGGGATTCATGTAGACTGGGGGAATGTTGGAATAACTATTGAAAAGTGGATGTGAACAGCCAAAGGTTGATGGCTACAGGTTTAAGATAATGTGATATAAGGTGAGAACAGTACATTGGAATATTTGAAATAGTGAACATTTTATTTGGGTTGCCTTAGGTCAATTTCTATGCACAACACTAAAGTGAACAGTGAGAAGGCATGGTTGAGGTTAGAAATCTGGTAATTGAAGTAGTATCGGTATGAGCCAAACAAGGTCATTTCCGTTTCCCTGTTGATGACAGCACAGCATGTGAAAAACAAGGAGGTCCAGCAGAAGTAAGAAAGTCTACTTTTATACTGCACCAACTTCTGTTCCTCCAAATCTTGTATTTTTAATGTTATGCTTAGATAATATAAAATTTATAATCCAGCACTGACATTCCATTTAGGTTATGGACTGGTATGCTGGACTTGTGCAGATGGTTTAAGGTCACATTCCGTTGAAGTCAAATTTTTATTGTTTGCAGTTGTAACAATGTTATAGGTTATTACAATTAGCATCATCACTACCATCACAACTACCATCGTCATCTGTTTTGAAAGAACTTGTACAAATTCTGTCAATGTGAGTAAAATTTATCAGATATAACCTCAATTTTTCACACTGTCACCATGTACATGAGTATTGACTTATAAACAATATTTAATATATAATGTGTGACTATGTTTATGAACTACCCTGGTACAAAATTTCACATACCTAGCTTTGGTAAATCATCAGTTGATTGACTGAATACTTAAAATGGGAACATGCATAGACAGATGGTGATTTCAAAAGTCTATTACCCCCCCCCCCTTAACATAGGGAGGTAAGCTAATAAGTAAGGTAGGAGCAGTGGATTATAAAACTCTTTCTGTATGAGCTCCCTTAATGTAAATTAAATTGTTTAAGATCCAACCAACATTCAGAAAATTACTAAAAATGTTATGTAGCAGTTTAGGAATGTAGTTATTAATAGCCCTTAATTGTATTATGAAGTAATTTTATTGTGTCTGTAATTTACTATGGTCTTTAATGGACTCCTTTCATATGATAATTAGACTGTTAGCATTTTCTGTTGCCCCTTGGGCGCACAGCTCCCACTCTGGGAAATGGTAAGCTATGGTAATGGAAACCCTGCTAAATATGCATCCTGCTCCTAACAAAGATAATGTATAAATGAAATATGTGCTTCTCTTGTTTTCTTTATATTCGCAGAGGGGCCTTGTAATAACATTTCCAATCATGAATTGCCTTATTAGAGATCTGAGATTCTTGTGGTAATGACCATAAAGATTACTATCTTACAGGATATGATGCTGCGACATCAACAAGTCCACATGTCATCACATCACGGAGGATATTAATCTTTGACTGCCACATTTGTTAATATATTTTCAAGTATCTAGTAATTTATTTCACTAAGCATATTTCATATTGAAGTTTATTTTAGATTAGTCTCAATAAAATATATGTGCAGCTCCATACATCCTTAGCCCCTGCACTAAATTTAGTGAGTGGTCAGCTTCATGCCCTGGTATCTATTGGATAGGAGGCTGAGTGGGCCCCAGAGCTAGTCTGAACAAGGCGTAGAGAAAAATATCTACCCCCACCAGGAATTGAACACCAATTTGCCAGTCATCCAACTAGTAGCAGATCACTGCAGATACTGAACAAGTGGCATAAAATAAATTTTAGGACTGCATTCTGTTGTACTGATAAGCATGGAATTAAATGACAAAATTCCTATCATATTAATTGTTACATATATCTGAGATTTGTATCTGTTTACTTAAGATTAAAATGCAGTAGGCAGATGCACATCAAAATAGAGTTGTTCCATGAACTTTTTCGCTGCTGGGGTAGTTTCCAGCCTTTACATTCTTTGATGACTGCAGTGATTAAAAAGTACACCCTAGTCACCAGCAAGGGTGTTTCTACAGTTTGCACATTTCTGGGAAGTTTCATGACATATTGCCATCACTGATTCCAGTATGTGTTGTGTTTAGACCTGTCTCCTATAAAAATTAACATTATTAGTGAAATTGGCTGGGAAGTGCTTAAAACACCCCTCCCTGTAGCCAAGACTTAAAGCCCAGTGATCTCTGTCTCTTGAGGTCATGATGCAGTTGATGAGGGAAATCTTAAACATAATGAGCAGGTCCAGCAACATGTCTGTCACTTCTCATGAGGCTTGTATAGTAATGGGAAATGTGTGAAAAGGAGGGTGAGTATCAAGAAGTGAGCTTATGTGTTATGTGCCATCTGACTACTGTTTCTTTACATGATTTGAATTTCAGGAGTTCTGTGGCAGTTCGTGCTGATGTTTTTGAAACCTGCAATCGTGTTTAAGGCATCTGAATGATTTCAGTGTTCAAGTGTAACACAGGTTTCATCAGTTTTGTTTCAGTGAGCAATTGGCATTCTTGATACAGCACAAAAGGAACATGTACAGTATTTTCCACTAATGTAAGGATTATTACATTTTTGGAGAATAGATTGAAAATGGATTTTTTACCTTCCTGCATGTCCTGTGAACAAGTAGAAAGTTGAAGAATATAGTCTTCTGGGTTGTAATGCTGTGTAGCTCAGAGAGGGCCCAGTGTTTCAGATAAACATATTGCCTCTGTCATAAGGACCCATTCAACTTGCCGCCAGCATCTGCTGGCTTTTTGTTTTGCTTACTCTTTGACACTGGTGATGAAGACAACATGCTCCATCAAAGTGTGAGGCTGTCTTCAAACTGCACTATATTACAACCCAAAAAAATCACACTCTTCATAGTCACTTCCATAAGAAGCACAGATGCAGCAAGGAAAACTTACACATCTACGGATCCTGTAAGTCCTGTATTGATATTCTAGATATTACAAAAGATATGCCTGCATACACCAGATAATTTGCCCCAGTCTGTGCAAAGCATTCAAATCTGAAGAGCCATATTCAAAATGCTTTTAATTTTTGGTATCCACATTTGGTACATTTCCTTCTTTTTTATTCTTTCTCCAAAAGAAAATGGAGGGCGGAAATACCTGGCGTAATCATTTGTGGCCTGCTTCTTGCTGGGGTCTTGCTTGACTTACTGTGGAAACTCTGAAGATGGAGCCAATATATTCCTCCAATATTTCGGTGAACTTCTACAAAACTACACGGCACCATGTAGAGTCTCCATGGTCAAGTGGTATGTAAACTTTGCCATGGCAGATTAAAGAGAGAAGTTGCGATTGGTTAACCTGTAATGATCTGTAACATGTGCACACTTTAAGAAGACAGTTTATTGTGTACTGTTTAATGTACTTCATTTTTTTTGTGCCAAAAACAAGACATAGTCGTGCTTGAAATACCAAAATATATGAACCATTATACAGACATGCTCATAGAAGTAGATATAAAGTGTTTCTTGTGCCAACAGACACATAAGGCGTGACATTTAATGTATTAAACAGTGTTCACATTCACTACTTCATCACATGATGAGCCCCATTAATTATTATTATTATTATTATTATTTGACATGGGTAAGTTAGGTAGTTATCATAGTTTAGAGTAATATATCCAATATAGTCACCAAATAAGTCAATATAGCAATGATTACTTACTCTCATAGTCGGGAGAAACCAGTTGGAATCTCAGCCAGATTTCTTGCTGTCCTAACTCCAGTTTTCTTTATTTTCTTCAGCCTCTCCAGACAAAGGATGGGGTAGTACCCTCAGATAGGCCATGTTCATGTCCTTGCAGAAACCATATACTCATTTGCAGCTGTTGTTCCATCTCATTAAATGTCATATAATCTCTGCAGTTGAAACATCATGAAATATGGCAAGAATGCCAAACACATCAGTTTTTTCGTTTGTTTGTTTAGCAAATGGCATACCCTGTATGATGTAGTATAGCAACACTCAACTTTATACCACTTCAACTGCAAGAAGGACTTGTACAATGCATGTTGTATGATTTAAAAATGTGTTAGAATAAACTGTTATTGGTTTGAAGCAGTTTGGCCCTCACTTCCATCAACAGTTTTTCAGTTTTTTCTTTTAATATTCAGAAAGGATTGTAAGACTTGCTACATTCTACAGTGGGTTTTCAGCGTATTTACATACTTCAGTCACTTCCTTGCTGCTGGCTAGTTATAGCGTGACTATGGCTGAACACTACCAGTTAATCCTGATGTGAGTCAAGAATCACTCTGTAAGAGTACTGAAAGCAACCGACCTGAATTGTAAAGGTACTAAAAACTGTCTCCTACATGCACACAAAGATGTGAGGTTTTTGCAGTGGTAAAAATTTAGATTGTATTCTTCCATGTTGTGACATCGTGTAGTTCTGTAGATGGTTGCCAATATTTCATAGAAACATGCTGCCTCACTGTTCACGTTTATTTGAAGCTGGAGATAGCAGATGCCTTCAAAATATTGCTGGGTCATAACCCAGAACACAATGTAAATTATTCATGTAATTCAGATACAGTGAGGTTGACATGAAGAATTCGTTATGAGTTGTTTTCCTTTATTTAATGAATGGTCAAATATTAAGCAATATTTTTACTTTTGCTGCCATTGTGCAAGACCTCTCAGTGACTGCCATGATGAATATTCTAGATTAGACCGTTATTCATTGAAGTTATTTTCAGTAATGAGTTTTATTCATGCCTGTTATGCTTGGAATTGTAATCCCAGAATATTTATGACAAATTCACATTTGATTTAATAGTGTATTGAACCAAATCCACTCATATTGATAATCAGACATAACACTCTGTTTGACATTGAAGCACCATTCGTTATGAGGCAAAAATAAAACCGAAAGCCTATGCATATACATATGTATGAATCATTTGACTGATGTTTAAGCAAAGTGTACACCAAAGATGCACCTTATACAGCACAACATGCAACTTAAGTAGTTACATATAACTGGTCTGTGTGTTATACTTTCTGTTGTATCACTTCAGTTTAAACTCTGAATTTAAAATACACAGTTGTCAGTTATGTCTTGTCAGGTTGCATGTTGTGTGTCTTTGGAGTAGACCTTGCCTTAACTGGCAGTGCTCAGTTTGTCATGCTGTTCTTATGTAGGAATGAATGGTCAGTGCTTAGCCAAATGTAAGCTGTTGCAAACTTGTAGCCAGAAGTAACAGAAGCATATGGATCATAAGATGATGCACAGTTATATATTATAATTAAAATGGCTGTCTGCTGTAAATGAGATTACTTACTTACTTGCTCATGGAGCTGAACCCTTCTGGAGGAGCCGCCAATTCTGCAGCTACTCAAGAATTTCCCAGCATTTTATGGAACCCGAAGGTTCATTACCGTGTTCACAAGAGCCCTCCACTGGTCCCTATCCTGAGCCATATCTATCCAATCCATACCATCTCATCCTATCTCACTAAGATCCATTCTACTATTGTCCACCCACCTATGCCTTGGTCTTCCCTGTGATCTCTCTCCTTCTGGCTTTCCCACCAATATCCTATACACATTCCTCGTCTCCCCCATTCGTGCTACATGACCTGCCCACCTCATCCTCCTTGACTTGATCATTCTAATTATACTTGGAGAAGAGTACAAGTTATGAAGCTCCTCATTATGCAGTTTTCTCCAACATCCTATCACTGTAAATGAGATACAGTACTTGTAGTATAATGTTTGACGAACCCATTTTTGAAGTCATAGTTGCTGACAAAAGGAAGTTGAAAATTTCTTTTAGTGGTAGAAACTTCTATATTGTTCTTTGCATATTCTTAACATATACTCACCTTCAAGTTTGAGTTCCCTCTTAGAAATTATCTTTTCAAGAAAAGAGCCTTACAGTTATTTAATTTTTGAACATAATCCATTGTCCTGTTTCTTTATTTAAGAACAATGTTTCAGAGACTGGACTCTATCTCTGTCCTCAAGTAAAAACCCCACTCAGTACATGTAGTCCCTATCTGTGGACTAGTTTTTGTCTACCGACAGAGACAAAGTGCAGTCTCTGAAACATTGTTTTTACAAACAAAAAAAGAAAAACAGGTGATGGATAATGTCCAGAAAGTCAGTAATTGTGCCAATATACCATTGTCATAGCCTTTTAGATCTTGAAAATAGGCCTCATCAGTGCATCCTAAGAGTATTTTCAAGCTGATTTAAAATATCCTGAGAAATTTTCATTAACATTTATAGGTACAAGGTATTGTTACAACCAAGCCAGACACTTGTTTCTCTACAATTAATTTTTGTTTGCAGTTTATTTCAGTAACTTTGTTGACATGAATGATATAGAATGAACAGGAATTCACTATGATGCTGTCAGTTTCTCAGACTATATAGCATCAAATAGTGGGGTGATTAATGAATAATGAATTGTGAAGGATGTGTGAAGAACCAGGCATGTCCTAATTTTAGGTACCATCCAGGGATTTGCTTAAGGGACTAGGAGAAACCATAAAAGATTTCTGTCAGGTGTCTGGGCCAAGATTTAGATCAAGTACCTCCTGATTATAAGTTATGAGTATTACCACATCAACCAGCTTACATGTATCATTAGGTATTATTAATATCTATAATCAGATATGACTTTTCTGTACATAAAATTTGTGAATATGTCACCAGAATCATGAAATAAGTATCATTGAACATCATGGTTAAGTGGGTAGCACCCTTCCTTCATATTTAGGAGGTCAGGGATTCAAATCTCAACAGAGAGACTGGCTATCCTTAGCTTTTCATTCAGTTTCTAAGTCCTTCCTGGGAAGTTCCAGGCTAATGCCCCAAATTAGGCTACAATAACTTCCTTTCATGTCATTGCCAATTCATTGCTGACATCATCTGGTACTGTATGTATAATATGAGCTACTGACAACATTAATAATGGCTCTGCCATAGCTTAGGCTTTTGGTCACCGGCTTGCCATTTATTGGCCTCGTTTCCATCCCAGTTCAGGTCATGTGGGATTTATGGTGGGCTAAGTGACACTAGGGGTAGGTATTCTCTGATATCATCATTAAATGACATACCTATGAAACATAATATAATTTTAAAAATTATTAAATAAACCATGAATAAATAAATAAAATTAATTAATTATCATGTCCATGTAAAATAGTTTCAGCTTTTTTTACCTTTATGTAAAATGTTTTTTTGCATGTCTGCTTAATTGAAAAGTGTTTACACAGGTAAACATTTATCTGCTGCATTTTAAACTTGGGTAGTCAAAAACAAGAAGTTTTTTAAACCTGTTCTTTTAATTATTTTCTCAGGAACATGTCAGTAGGAAACCCTAAAGAGCAAAGGTATCACATCATGTACTTACACAGGATGCTGTCAGTTGGTGAAAATAAATGCCAAGAAGAATGGCTAGTGAACAATGGGGGAAAAAAGAAAGAAAAAAAGACCCAGGAAGAATTAGTACGTTCATGTCTGATAACCAGAACCCAGGACAACAGTGAAATGCCACCAGCATGAGTAAGATGAAGTTTTGATAAAGATTTTTTTCAGCTGTTGCTTCAGTGTTCAGAAAAATAACTAATGGTTCAGTATAACATCTGGAGCAAAAATATATCAGTACTCATTTCACACTTTTATATATAAATGATACAAATCGGTGTTATTTTAAACCATTCTAATTCACCTTTTCTTCAGATCACTACACATTCATTCTCACACTTTTACTATACATGCTCTGTTATGTTTAACACTATTGCTGTTTTTAATCTAAATACTGTATATGGTTTTAAAAATTAACAACATTCATGAATTTTTGTTATTGCTGGCAATGTCCATCTCTCTTTAGTCTAAGTATTCAATTTCTCTATAATACTCAATAACACAAGCATCTATCTACAATTCTATAGTCAATGGCCAACAAAATAAATAACGGTAAATTTTAATTTAACAACTTTCCATGTTTCTTAATCACTAAGTTTTGTTGGTTGGCAAACATTTTGCCTTTTAAGTAGTCATCATCATTATCCATATATATTGGTGGCTGATTTTCACAACACTAATAAGTATGGGAAGCACATACGATGCCTTAAAAGCTTAAATGTGAATTCTAAATGTCAAATAACTGAATTAAAAACGTTCTTATGGACATTACTCTTCATTGCTAGGAGTAGAGTGACACAAGTGAAGATGTTGCTACACCCAGTGATGCAGCAACTTTGCTATCTGCAGACAGTAAGGAATACTTCAGCCCACTGCCTGCTTGCTGAATGGAGTCCCTGAGGTGAAGATGTGTCTCATGTCACAAGTTTATTACGGGATATGTTATTTGAGAATTCAAAATCAGATAAATGTGATTAATTTGCATACTCTTCCATAGCACAAATCAGTATAAGTTTCAGTAATAGTTTCTAAATGTTGGTTTTCTAAGGCTTTGTTACTCTTTGTTGATTTTGATGGACTGGCTCTGTTAAAGATATTGTTGTTAAAAGCAGTGGACATAATTAAATTTGACCTAAGTGAGTAGCATGTACAGAGGCATCCCATACCTAGCAAATTCATTCAAGTGATAACTCTTCTGATTTGTATTAAGGAGGTGCCTGATTCAGCTGTTGACTGGGACATCAGCTATCCCGATTGAGGTTGTTTATGTTTATTCTCAGTCCCTCACTGCATATGCCAGGATAATACCACAAACTAGACCTTGACTACCTCTTTTTATGGCCTCTCCAGTTCATTATTCACCATTATTTAGGCAGTCAGTGCTGTGTTATCTGAGTTACTGAGAGTGTTGTTGAATAAACTACAAATAAATAAATGATGGCACAATCTATGAGTATATCTTTTTTGAAGGGAAGTATCACATAGGATATTTGTCGTCATTATGGATGGAGTGTCATAGCTTTTCATTTGACTTCTGGGATGTCGGGTCCGGTAGAATGGAGAGACGACCATGTAAATTTCTGTAACAGGTATTTAATGTTGGTAGAAGGAGAGTGAGCTGGTCACGGTAGCCGAGCGATCTAAGGATATACTGTCTTAGCTCGCTTGGAAACCGGGATCGTGGGTTCGAATCCCACTCAGGGCATGAATGTTTAGTTTGTGTGTGTGCGTTTTTCTGTGTTTGTGTACAGGTAGAGGCCTTGCGACAAGCTGATCACCTGCCCAAGGAGTCCTACTGCATGTGTAAGATCTAGAAAAACCGAAGTGAACGGAGAAATTCATGGAAGTAGGCCTAGGCCCACTGGGGCTGTAGTGCCAAGGAAAGAAAAAGAAGGAGAGTAAACAGACAAGCAGGCAAGCAGAGTGTGCCATAACCAGTGAGGAATTGTAACCTGAAAAGGGCTGTGACTCTAAGACAGGGCACCCAATGAATGCTGGTCAAACTCTGGCTGCAGCAGGCTGGCTCATCTGCAGCTGGGAGAGTGCAAGCTGGCTGGTCTTCCTTGTATTGGCAGCTGGGTGACTGTGAGCTGGCCATAGGGCAGTAAATGCTAGCGGTGGACTTCTCAGTGGGTCTAGTTGGCCCATTTACAAGAAATAAAACTTCTTGATATAAGACAGTTGAGCCACAGACTTTATGTGATCACTTGCTGAGGAGGTTGGTTACTATTTTAGCAAATGGTAAGAAGATTAACATAATTGAATGACATAGATGAGAAACAAAGATATAATTCATACAAATTAAGCATTTTGGAATCCATAAGGAGATAGCTAAGGAAGGAAACACAAAAACATCGCTAGAACTAACCATGACTTTTGCCCGGAGGACAGGCAAGATGTACAGGTTACCAGGTCATGTCAGGTCATCACCATTCTCCCATTCCATTGCAGTCAGAGAAGTTATCTGTGCTGGGTGGTGCTTGTAGACAGAGGTTTCAGATAGAGGTTCGAATAGGTCAAAAGGAGTAGATTGACTTCCTAGACTGATACCTTGGGCAAGGGTAGGGGCTCATAGGCAGAAGGGCCAGAGGTACTGGGTGTTATTCCTTTGCAATATGATTCAGGCAGGGATGTCAGTTCAGCAAAGCTAAAGTAGATTATGGTAAGCATTAATATTGTCTTGGACACTGCTGTTCTACTATATTTTTTTCAGAGCAGTAGGAACCATTCGTCCCTTTAACTGCAGGACAGGGGATTTTGGAAACTGAGAATAACAGCAGATATGGGAAATAAAAGAATCAGCCCATATGGCATGCTTAACTAATCCAGTCAGTTTCTGCCATCTGGATCCCCCTTGTCAGCAATGAGGTTGCTAACTCACAGAGATGATCAGTACAGTATGACAGATTTTAATGGGTTCTTTAAGGTTTTAGTCTTGAGTGTATAGTTTCTTACTCCACAGATGGCACTGGCAGTAGACACAAAATGGTTTAAGAAATTGTTGAATGGTCATCGCCTAGGCCATTTTTGTATATACATGCATTTTTTTTCAAAATAAAAAAAAAGTTTCACAAATTCTGCATTTAATCGTGTGTATGGGTTTCCATGGACTAGGTTTGTTGCAAAAAGAATTTGCCTTTCTTTCTCTCTTAGTTTCAGGTCTGTGCACACTTTATCACAATTTTTATTGCATATTTTCCTGTTACCTCCCTTCAGCATAGCCTGGTCTCTGGTATTATATTGCTGGAGTTATACGACATGAGTTGTGCCCGACCTCTCATCAGAGAGGGCGTCCCACATAGACAAGACAGTAATTTTCATTCAAAAGAAATATCTGGTCGTGAGCCCCCGCAAGGGCTCGACACCAAGACAGACAGACTGACTGACCATCAGTTTCAACATGACTTTGACTTTGACTTTGACAGCAATAATCAGTGACCACATCAGCCAGTCAGCCATTTCTCTTAGTCCAGAGCGATCGGTCTTCGAAGTCATCGGCTCTTCACTGTGTCAGGGACGGCTGTCTCAGCTCTCCGGCGGTCATGCCCAACACACCAGGCAACTGGCGTAGCTGCCGCCACTCCAGTGACTGCACTCCGCGACCAGATGTCTTCCAGCAACCACACTCTGCAACCAGTCAACTTCCGGCAACTGCCACACTGTGACCAGACAACTGACTCAGCTGCCGCAACATTAGCCAACACACCGTAGCCAACATCTATTTCTACCGGTGCATGCGGCCCTACATCCCCGGCCAGACAGACCACCCGAACAGCCGTAAAACTATCTACCATGGTGGAACAAACGGCCTTTTTCAGGGCCTGCAAACTTTCCAAAGTGGTTGTCTATTGGAACCTTGACAATCCCACAGCCTGTTAGTTTTAATGTGATGTGTGTATCCAGTGGAGGAACAGACCATTTGACCTTTGATCAATATTAAGAGAGTCCATAGTTCCTCTAATCCTCAGTTTATCACAAGCCTTGCTGTCAATTGTGATTTTGAAGACTGTGATGGTATTTGGGAAAACATAACCCCTGTGATGGTGAGGGATGGCTTGCTTCATTATAGATGCCAATATATCTTCTAATGATGCACCAGCTTCCCATTGTATTTATTCCTTTTGTACATTAAAAGACAGTTTGAATATTGCTTGACATTATACATTATATCTCATAACATTATTCAAGGTGTCTGGCTTGGTGTTGTAGTGGTAAATTTCTTGCCTGTGGACACAAGGTTGGTGGATCATTAAGGGTGATAAAAACTTTGGAAAGGAAGTAAAGCTGGGGGGTCCATGTCATCCATTTACAAAATGTAAAGGAAGCTTTAAACTAAAAAGTTTAAATCAGAGTTAAAGAATTATCTACATGCTAATTCCTTCCACTCTTTAGATGAATACTTCAATGTAAATAGAGAATGATGTAAAATTAAGTTATATTAATTTTTAAGCTAAAATTGCCTGTACTTATGTATGTAACCTTTTGACTTGTTCTGTATCCAAAGGTACTAACCTGCTTAGGATTTATAGAATGTAAATAAATTCAATTCAATTCATTTGGGATAAGTGATGAATGAAGGCATAATTTGGTCACCCACATAGCTCCCTACCATGCTCCTAGATGCCACATTAGTTGCATGACTGTGGAGACCTCTAGCAAGGCAAGAGTGGGAAAAACTTGAAGTCACTCAGTCCAACTGAAATACCCTGGATAACCAGATGACAGACCTGAATAGAAAATAAGTTACAAAATACACCACCTGGTTAAAGTTAAAAAAGAACACAAGTAACTTAATTGCCAAAAGTGTAGCACTACAAAACAACAAACCAATGGCCTAACATTGACCAAAGTACATATAACAATAACTAATAGGATGTAATTACATTAAATGTCAACTGTTTTTAGCTTACTTTCATTAGTTAGGAAAAATAAAGCTAGGCTTCTGAGACACCAAGCTGATCACTTGTGTGCATGTGTGCATACAAGTGGGTATGTGGGTGCATGTGTTCCACAGCAAATTTTGAATGTCTGAAATGATCTCTATGAAACTTCATATGTATATCATAACACCTGAGGCCAGGCATACTTCATAAATCCAACACTGAAGCCTATCAAATATTTGTTTTACTGACTTCATTGCATATGTTTTTTCTACTTGTCATGCAAAATACTGACGCTGTAGTGAAAGAAAAGTAGGTGATTAGTTATTCCAAAAATTTCTTGTTATTTTTGTGATTATTGACATCCAGAAATAAAACCGACAGCAAAATAATTTAAAATTAACAAAACCTTCATATGACAGAGTGGAAATTACACTACAGAGAAGAGTGCTATGTTCTGGGATGTGATTGTGTGCTGTCCAGTGGAAGTCCACCAACGTTACGGGGACATACTGCTCCATCTTCACAGTAAAACAGTAAATAAAGCAACCAGCAAGAGACAAGCAGGAAACAGCCAGCAGAACTTCAATGAATTTGTACAAGAATAAACGGCATCATGTGGCAATATGTAGTAATCTTCATCATGGGCATTGCCAAAACTTACTCCAAAAGGCAACTACCAGTTTTCTTGGGGGTGGGGGTAACCACAAAATTGACCTGAGACTGCAATTTTCACAGATCACCCTGAAGTACTCTGAATAGAAGGGCAAATGTAAAGATGGCCCTGTGCTTAATTAGTTAAGCACTGTGTCATGAAGACAATGGGGGAGTGGAGGAATGGCTCCACCATTCCTGACCTTGGCACTAGATGAGGTGAGTGGTCAGCTTCACACTCTTGCCACTTTACTCCAGGTGAAAAAGCACCCAGTACCCATTTGATAGGAGTGTGGGTGAGCCTTAGATTTGGTCTAGACGCTGTGGAGAAGTGTGCTGGGAATGGAACACAGGCCATCCAACCCTCACTATACTGACTGAGCTATCCCAGCTCCTGAATGTAAGGGAAGTATTTCAAAATCCATTTCATTTTAGCATTTATATTTGATATAATTCTTCCTTTTATTATTCATTTATTTATTCAGTTTTGTTTGTTTCCAGAATTTAAGGGTGGAAAAAATGTCTGGTGTGCATACTTGTGGCCTTGTGTTTGCTGTTTTCTTGCTTCATTTACTCTTTGACACTGAAGAGGGAGCCAATATGTTCCTCCAAAATGATGGTGAACTTCTACCAGAACTCATGGCATTACGAGTACATCTCCGAAGAGAATGCTCTGAATAATCTTTCCTTTGCGGATTGATCAGTAAGGACCTTTATGTTCTAGTGAGATGTAAGCTTGGATGATGATGTTGAATTAAGAGATAAGTTGTATTTGGTTAACCTGGAAATTTATACACTTTAAGAAGGTTGTGTTTTTTTTACAGTTTAGTATGTTTCATATTTTTTGTAACAAAAGTAACAACTAGTTGTCCTTGTGCTTAACTAATTATGCATTACACCATGAATATGTGTGGGGGGAGTGGATGTATAGATCCACATATTCTTGGTCTTGGCTCCAGTTTTAGATGAGTGGTCAGCTTTGCTCCCTGGCTGCTTTACCTGTGGAGAAAGAGCTCCTGGTACCCATTGGATAGGAGACTGGATGGGCCTCAAAACTAGTCTCGAGGATGTGGAGAGGATAAAAGTCTTTCCCCTACCCAGACTTGAACTATGACCCATCAGCCATCCAGCCCATAGTCAACTGATATTACAACTGTACTATCCCAGTTCGAAATACTGAAATATGGGAACCATTATAACAAGAATGTTCCTACATAACGTGCTTTATATGTCAACAGACTCATGGGATTTAAGAGATGACATTTGAAGTATAGAAGAGTGTCCTCACGTCCTGCTTCATCACTGGACAAACCCTTCTAAATATTGCTATATGACATGGGTGAGTTAGATAGTTAACATAGTTCAGGATAGTATAGTCAACATCAACACCAAATAAGTTGGTATAGCAATGATGTGTCAGTCCTGTAGTTGGGACAAACCAGTTGTAATCTCAACGAGACTTCCAACTGTCTTGACTGCCATTTTCTATATTTTCTTCAGCCTCGCCAGGCAAAGGATGTGACAATACACTCAAACAGGCCATGAGCAGTTCCTTTCAGATATGTACTCCCATTCATGGCCACTGTTACTTCTCATTGAATGCCATTTAAAGTCTGTAGTAGAAACATCATAAAGTATGGCAACAAATCCAAACATATCAGTCTTTTTTATTGTTGTTTAGTAAGTGGCATGCACTGTGTGATGTAGGATAGCAGCATTCTGCTTTATACTACTTTATCTGCATGAAAAAATTGTGCAAATCATGTTGTGTGTCTTAAAAACATGTTACGATAAACTGTTAATGGCATGAAGCAAAATGTCCCTTAGCACCATCAACAACTCTTCCCATTTAATATTCTGAAAGTACTTGCTACTTATACAGTGAGTCTTCCTATATACATATTTACATGCTTCAGTCACTTCTTTACAGCTGACTGGTCACAGTCTGCTTATGGCTGAACACTTCAAGTAGATCCTGATATGAGCAGAGTCACTCCATAAGAACCCTGGAAACAGCTACAGTACCAGTGCTGTCCGGCAAGCACACAGATTTCAGGCATTTACAAACTGGATAATTGGGCATGTTGGCTGGGAAGCTTTCTCTCAGCCTGCAACTTTTGAGAACTTTGTCTTATTCCTGTCCTATGAGGGACAGATGAATGCTACGATGACAGTCATGTTTGGAAGCAAGCTCTCAGATGCTTAGATTCCCACTCAACACTTGAGAATGTAATTCCACTGAAATGCCACACAACACATCCCCAGTTCCTGACACAGTCCAAAACATGATTGTCTCTCCTCTTCCACCCACATGTATGAAATTTATACTGTCAGTTTGCCATCATACATAGCTAGAGAAGCCCTTCCTATCTGCCTGTAGAGAAGCTAAATTTATCTCCATCCTGAAACCCAATCTTGATCACTTCCTCACAGCTAGTTACAGGCCTGTTAATCTGTGTCTGCAAGACCATGCAGTGCATGGCAAACCATCAGCTCTTCACGATCCTTGAAAGCAGAAATCTCATTTCAAACACCCTTTATGGATTCCAATGCCACAGATCCTACCTCGACCACCTTGTGTACTTGGAGGACAGTATCAAGATTTTGTTGCCATTCGCTAACAGCTCATGCCAGTATTGTTTGAATTGGAGGAGCATAAAATACAACTTGGCGATACAGTATCTGAAAGAAGGCTTAAGGGTTGAAATCTTAGAGCTTGGCTGCCATTTTTCTTCTAGAGCTTCCTCCAAGATCATCACCTCTGAGTTTCATCTCAGCAGTGTCTTTTCTGCTGTCTATTGACAAGAAAATGGAGTGCCAGAAGGATCGGTCTTAAGTGTGGCCCTGTTTGCTGTCACGATCAGTGGGATTGTCAGCACTGTTGGTCCTTCAGTTGCAACATCTGCGCGTGTTGATGACCTTGCAATTTAGTACAGGTCTTGGAGTGTTGCCATCAATCTCTTATGGCATTAGGTTGTGAGGACATATTTACCTTCTCCACTGCAAAGACCGAGTATGTACATTTCTCACGATTAAGGAGTTAATATCCCTCTGCAGACCTGTGCCTTAATGACAGCGCTCTGCCATTTGCTCCAGCTATCAAATTTCTAGGGCTTTTTTTGACAGCAAATTCATGAGAACTGCACCTACGACGGCTGGGTACTAAGTGCGAACGATCATTTATGTTTTAAAACTTGTATCTGGTAGGCCTTGGGTCGGAGACCAGACTGCATTGTTTCGATCTTTTCATTTCCTAATCCGCTCCCAGATGGGCTATGACACTTTCGTTTATGTGTCCCCAGCGAAGCATGAACTGTGAATCCTTGACCCTGTCCACAACACCGAGATTCGTCTTGTCACTGGCTCCTTCCATACTTGACATCTGGAGAACCTCCACTCCCCCTACTGAGAAATCCTCTCTGCATTTATATGACAAAGCTCTCAAGATATCCCAATCACCCATCTTTCATCCCCACCCATCACAACTGGTACGAGTTGAATACCAAGCTCTTCTGTTCATTAGGCGACAATCCCGGCTATGTTACATCCTTTGCGCAGACTCTACAAAGTCACACGCTATACCATCCGGTAATTTTGGAAATTCTGCGACAAATGTACAACCCACACGAGGAACGGAAGTCTGTCGTTTTCTGTTGGATATGTGGCCACACGTCTGCCAGAGAATGAGGTTGCCGATGCCGCCTCTAAGGGAGCCACTTTGCTCTGAAATTAAATATCAGACCGAGCCTTAGGTAGTGATGTTCGCGCTATTTTGATAATACGAACGCAGACAGTGGGCAACAAAATACGAGTCTTGAAACTGACAGTGTAGGCATGGCACCCATCCCGTAGCTCTAACAGGGATGAGGATGTTATGGTAGCGCGACTTCGGGTTGGTCACACTCGTTTTACAATCAGCCATCCGTTAAGAGGTGACCCGGTACCTGTCTATAATGACTGCGACATACGATGGGGTACCCAAAGAAACCGAACTAATTTTTTTGTGGGCAGAGCTTTTGTAGTACCGCGTTTTGCCGCTATGAGCGCATAGAGCTAACATTCCTGAGTCCATAAGCCGACTACCGTTGCTTCAGAAGGTAAGGACTAGTTTCGGCAGAGTTTATAGTGACAACTGTTTTGTGTGATCGTCGTTTTTGCAATGGCTGATTTTCGTGAACAGCGTGCGGCGGTGAAATTCTGCTTTTTGCTCGGTAAAAGTGGAACAGAAACTCTTGAAATGTTAAAAACGGCGTACAAGGACGATGCTATGGGGGAAACTCAAGTGTTTGAGTGGTTTTCCCGTTTCAAAAATGGTGAAATGTCAATTGATGACAAACCTCGTTCTGGTCGTCCTTCCACGGCCCGAACACATGAAAATGTTGAAAAAATTCGTGAAATCATCAAGGAAGATCGACGACGGACCATTGAAGAAATTGTGGAGCTGTCGGGAGTGACTTGGAGCTCAGCGGCCAGATTTGTGGCAGTCGGGTGACTGGTTTTTCCATCATGACAATGCCCCTGCTCACACAGCCCTGTCTGTACGACAATTCTTGACCAAAAATGGTATGACCCCTGTTCCTCACCCTCCATACTCACCCGACCTTGCCCCATGTGACTTTTTTTGTTTCCTCGAATGAAAAGAGACATGAAAGGAAAAAACGACGGAGGCGCTGTCAAGCATCTCAAAAGATGAATTTAGACAATGTTTTGAAAAATGGAATAAAAGACTAGACAAGTGTATTAGTGTAAGTGGAGAGTACTTTGAAGGGGATTGAAGGTTTGTGCTTAAATTTGAATAAATAAGTTTAAAAAAAATAAGTTCGGTTTCTTTTGGGTACCCCCTCGTACATTCTGCATGAATGCCCACATTACGACCAAGTTCACCAAGCTTTTCGCCTCCATGTCGATGAAGGCGGAAACATCTCAACGTTTGGAATTCCTCCGCTGTGTACGGATTCTCAGGTTTATTTAACTGACTCTACCTCATACCCCTGTTTGGAAAACTTTACCTTCATTGTTTTCTAAATATCCCACTTTTCGATATACAGCCTGTTTTATTAACTTCATCTTTACTGTCAGGTTATGCTGGAGGCAAACAGAGTTGCTCAGTGTTCAGATTAACGTTTCACACAGTGGAGACAAAAGTTGGATACGTTGATTTATATCATATTTGTTATGCTTCTTGATTTTGTTCCCATTCACTCAATATGTTAACTAACATTTTAACGTGCCGCTGTAAACTCCATACTGTAATGTTGTGTGGGAAACATAACTATCTTGATGGTCCGAAATACATTACGTGTCTCACGAGTTGGTAGTGACTTCCGGTGGTAAGCCTGTCATCTAAATATGTAATATGGGGTCTCGAATAAATTATTAATAGACTGATCAAGAGAGCGTCTTATCACTAGATCATTTTTATCTCACTTCCATGTTATTGATAATAGCAACAAATTGGCTTTGCGAACTTGTGAAAAGCAACTCCATTTAATGTAGGACATTGAAATGTTGCGTGATAACATCTAAGGTCATTTCTATGTACAATGTAAAAACATCATGGCGTCCGGGCGTAAACTATATTTCCTTGTTGGATATTGATAAATAATTAATCACTGAATCAAAGAACGACATTATTATGGGGGTTGTTGATCATAAACGTATTCGTAGATATTTTAAGTTTTAAATGTAGCAGCAGGCTCGAAGTAATGATTACAGTCTAATTTTAGACATTTCAAATTTATTATCACGTGTATGGAGTGATTATAGTCAGGGTTTTAATTGTTAATTAGATTTATGGAGCTCTTAAACAGCTCATCACTACACTTCATAACTCACAATTATACACACGCACTAGTGTCCACAATCACTTCTTCACTAGCCGTTGCTCGGTAGCGGCTTACAACAGCTGACGTTCCTCTTCCTCTGAGTTTCCTCAGAGTGCCTCAGATACCAGCTTCTCACAGCAACAGCTTATAAGGACTGAACCGCAGCAGTCCTCTCTCTCACTCACCAACTAATTCTCTTCTCGCGTCACGAACCAGATACTCAACAGAACTAGCTCTCATTAACTGGCCTGATTATAACATCTCGGCACGGCTCGCACAGAAAACACCGTTCCCCTGTTGCTATTTACTGACCCTTGCCTAGTAGGAGCCGTTGTCTAGTTGTTTGTTTCCCGACCGTTGCCTAATAACGGGTCTACATACCACAGCATATTAATGGAAATTATCCATCAGAATATTTAAGTAAATTGTATAGCTATCGATTTATAATTGTTCTAAAATTGGAAGTGTTCAGATAGAAAAATTATCCCAGTATATCTTATTTGAAGGTGTCACTGAATTGGAGAATTCTCGAAGCAACTACAACATCATATCTCTATCGTCTATTTATTGATCAAGGAAAACTTAAGATTACTCTGTTATGGAATGTTACGCCTTATAGTCTGGTAACTGTTTAATAACGATGCGGAGTAACGAACTGCCTAAATATTCAGGACAATCTTGTATCACGAAGATGGAAGCAAGATGTTCATTCGAAAAGCCTATAAGCATCTACCAGACTACGCTTTATAGTATTCCGGAAGACATCAATCCTCACAATCACCTCTGTGAGAACCTCAAAGCCCACAAAGGCTACGGAAGTGCTATCATTGTGTATTCTGCTGATGCACGAATGTAAGCCTTACGTACTTCCAACCATACTTCCTGTTCCACGATCATTTACCACTTCCACGTCTCTTTTGAACATCATATTGGCATACGAAATATGTTTTTGTTGTATATGTCGTTATTGACTTCCTGTAAAAATATAATATATCAGACGGCATTGATGTCATGGCTACCTAGATCTGAGAGTAGAAAGGACTTACACATACCATGTAATATCTAAATTACATTATTTAATATTTATTAATAGTTTTGTATAGTAATATACAAGATCATAATGACTATTCTCTTAAAATACAATACGTATTATTGTAATATTGGATATCTGAATATTTAAATTTTGAATGAAACAAAACACATTTATTTAAATTTTTACCCATCTGTGTACTGATACTTATTACTTTATTTCGTTTTTCTTCTAAAGGTTTTATATTCGTGTGTCTGTGTGGTTGCTGAATATATATTGTAAATCTCTAGTAATGATAAGGTATGGAATAAACAAGCTTAATATAAATAGGAGTCGACAGGCAGCATCGAAGTATTCCTCTGGTGACACTCGTCCAAGCTATAATGAGGCTCCTGAGTTCTCTGCTGATTGTGGTGCTGGTTGTGGCCGCGGTAAGTTCAGAAAATTTCTTTCCTTATTTAACGACGCTTTGCTTACGTCAGAAATTGTAAGCCGAATGGAAGAGTGAATTAGAATCATGAAATAGGATGGATGTGGAAAAAAAAAGTGGTCTAACCAATTTTGAAATGCTATCTCAGTATTTGTCCAGAGGAATAAATTAATTCCGGCTGTGAACTAAGGATAATCGTCCCCAGAATAGAAATTAGAAATCGGCACAACCTTAATACCAAGTTCATTTACCCCCCCCCACACACACACACAGAATTGTCGTTATTTGTTTTAATTCTGACGGTTTTTATATATTTTTTATTCTCTTGAAAAATGTATCAATGTACGTAGGGATGCTGATAAGTTTCTGGTTTTTCCTATTTTACCTACTATTATACTAATAATACTTTCATCACATCAAAGTTTGTTGTTTTGTGTATGTCTGACCTAAATTTCATAATTGTAGCAGAGATTACTGTATACAGATAAATAAATGATGTTGGCTTGAAACATGCCTTCAACTGTCCTGTCAAATATTTTTTTTTAAACCACTAGAGATTTCGCAGTATTAAAAGAGGATCCAGGAATTAGCTGCTGGTTCTCGGGTCCCTGGTTCATATGTAACCTGTTTTATTAGGACTTTGTAACCCAAAATATATTGTTCCATCGTAAGCTTTATTCGTTACTAGCCAATTTTACTATTTAACGTAGTTTAAATCTACTTAACTCCATACTGAGTTTAATAAAACTTAACCTGAATAGTTCTGTCATCTGGGATATAACGTCATGTAGTCTGTTGCAAGTCAACTGACGTTTCGGAGTAACTTTTCTCCGTCTTCAGGATCAAAGAATAAGCAGAGCAAAGGCCAGCATTCGCCACCTGCTTTCACTCTGGTTTCTTCCATGGCTTTTTCTTCGACCCTGAAAATGGAGGCGCCATATTCCTCCGAAACGTCAGTTGACGTTCAACGGACTACACCACGTTATATTCCAGAAGATAAAACTCATCATAACTACCGCTCTGAGAACCTCACATCCTACAAACACATGACTTGTCTTGATACTTATCCAAGCGCATGAAGCTATGGACGCTGACGCACACTTTAACAAAAACAGAACACGAAGCACAGACTTAAGAGAAGGCAGTCTATATTCGGCACTCAAAGAATCAAATCATAAACTAAATGCGATTAATAAATAAATAAATTTCTTTGCATATATTTCGCACCATTCGGGAGTATATGGACGTGGAGTTAAAGCCCAACTCACACTTGAATTAAGTGAAGGATACTAAAATGTTTCTCACTCCAGCCGTCTTTAATGCATGGCCCTAGATCCGTTCTGGATTCGGTGGTAAGAAACAAATTCTTCAAGATTTTGGGCGGAATGGAACCCCAACCGCTGGAAGAAGTAAGGGGCACCAGCATCTGGTGGTGCTTAAAAACCCGATCCTGTAATCGGACATATGCTGTCAGACCTCGCAAATGTCTTGGATACAGAAGGTCTTCCTGGTTTCTATGTGTACTTCTGTGATGGTTGACGAAAGTTTAATATCTTAATGTCGTAATAAGGATTTAGGAGGCCTAACAAATGCCGTGTGCTTTCCAGTTGTTGGCGAGCCTAGCCGACGGCTGTGAAAAAGGACCGACCACGTCGACCACGGCAGCAACGGCAGCAGAAGGCGCATCTGAGTCTGAAGCTATCACAACAGCAGCGCCCCGGCGCAGACGAGACCTGCAAGTAAGTATCATTCAGAAAGGACGACACAATGTCCTAACCCTAAGGAAGGAGCGTAGATTGAGGAAGATTAAACAAAGAAAGTTGAAATAATAAAGGCCGTAGAAAAAAAGAAAAAGGAATGTAATTTCTACAGTTCTAGACTTCCTGGTCATTGTCCTAATATTTATTTAAAACTGCGACATGACGCCCGAAAGCCGGAATAGTGAACTCAGGGGAGACGTCCATTACTAGGCAACTGTTCGGTAAACACATTCTCGCGGCAACAAATACGTAAGCAACACTCAGATAATTCCATTGCAATGTAACGGCGCTGTAAACAAGCCTTCTCAGCAGTAGACTAACTGTGTTTTCTGCGTGGTCCGTGCTGAGAGGTTAGGGCGAAGAAGAGATCGTTTGAGTTAGCGCTAACATTAAACTGACCCTCCACAAAGCTCTCATTAGATCTGTAATGACGTAAGCTAGTCCCACCTGGGAATTCGCGGCAGGTACCCGTCTAATGAAATTGCAGCGCCTACAAAACAAGATTCTCCGCACCATTGGCAATTATCAAAGGCTCACACCGGTTCGCAATTTACACGTGACTTTCAAAATTCTGCACGTATACCATTACTTACTTACTTACTCACTTACTCACTTACTTATGGAGCTGAGCCCTTCTGGAGGAGCCGCCAATTCTGCAGCTACTCAAGAACATCCCAGCATTTTATGGAACCCGAAGATTCATCACCGTGTTCACAAGAGCCCTCCACTGATCCCTATCCTGAGCCAGATATATCCAATCCATACCATCCCATCCTATGTCTCTAACATCCATTCTAATATTGTCCACCCACCTACACCTTGGTATTCCTTGTGGTCTCTTTCCTTCTGCCTTTCCCACCAATATCCTATACGCAGTCCTCCTCACATCCATTCGTGCTACATGACCTGCCCACCTCATCCTCCTTGACTTTATTCTTCTAATTATACTTAGAGAAGAGTACAAGTTATGAAGCTCCTGATTATGCAGTTTTCTCCAACCTTCTGTCACTTCATCCCTCTTCGGTCCAAATATTCTCCTCAACACCCTGTTCTCAAACACCCTCAGTTTATGTCAGAAACCAAGTTTCACTATAACAAAATTATGCAGGCAACAAGCAGAAGTCATACAAAATCACGATAACGAAAATGTTCGCAATATTGTACAAGACGAATGAAAGTATAAGAGGCCTAAACTTGGCGGTGGTCAAGCATACGACCGTTCCAGTGACTAGACTGCCGTTGTAAGGGAAACTACTAGAAATAGGGCAAAATCTGCTGTACTGATCCTGGACTGACAGAAGCCCTGTATATATTGTATATATATTTTTAATATATTTATTATATAAAATGTAAACATCTTTTACATTATGTCAAATGGCTTACACTGCAGACAATGCCTCTGACAAAAGACAGACCCGTCCTCTCGTCAGAGAGGGCGCCCCACGATAACAAGACTGTAACTGTCAAATAGTAATAAATATGTAGTCATGAGCCCCAGATGGAGCTCGACACCAAGACTGACTGACTGCCTGACCGTCAGTCGCAATGTGACTTTGACTTTGACTTTGACGTTTGAGTTAGTTGAGTTTCGAGAAGCCAGCCTGCCTGGTAGCAGAGGAATTAGAATTGAGAGTCTCCGGTTTTGGCAACTAGCAAATAATTGAGAAGAAAAGGCAAGAATGGCATTAGGCTCTGCAAAGAAGACTTCATGTGTGATCTGAAGTCAGAGTGATACTGTTATAAATCCGTTGCCAGGATACAACTAGTGAAGACTGAGAACCCTAGTGCGTATGTAACGGTGAAATAATGAAGTGGGGATATAGCGGTAGCTTTATAAGTGCCTGTATCATCCAATCCAAAACACGTCTATAAATAACGCACAACCCTAAATAGTGGACTCTGCATCTGTTCTCAGTTAAACTGTTCACTCAGTTTTGTTCAATTATTAGAGATAGTCAATATCTCTTTACAAGGGAACAAGGACAGAGACTAGCTTCATCCATTGGGCCGGAGTAGGCTTTTTACCTCAGGGCGAAGTTAGAGTCCAGTCTCTGAAATATTATTTTAAGTAAATGTGGGAGGGTTGATAATGTCTAGTAAAGTAAAAGTAAAGCTATCCCTGTAACGGGCCGTGAAGGTCCATAGGGTTGTGAGACGTTGAAGGTCACATATTATCTAGACAATCGGCTCACAGATGGCGGTAAGGTTGTCAGCCTTGCTGGCCGGCCGCGCTTTACTATCCAGGAAAATTGATAATGTCCAGAATGTCAATAATTGTGTTAATATACCATTGTTACTAACTTTCATATCTTACTCAAAATTTGTACTCTTCGCCTAATATTGTTAGAACTTTTAAAATCAAGGAAGATGAGATGAATTAGACGTGTAACATACATGTAAATGATAAATCCCTGCTCAGTTTTGATCGGGGATCCTCGAAGGAAGTGACCATTTTCTTAGAGGTATAGTGTCTTCAAGTTTAGAGCAAAGTTGATGGGAACTCTGTGCACCCCAAACTGGATTATAATATTTCACTCCTGTTGCTCTTGTGTCAGTAGTTACAGGGCACTCAATATCTGCTGATTGATTGTTCAGGACAGTTGGAAGCAGGCATCACAGGGTGGTGGTTTCGGTGGTCATACCGAGGGTGAAATGGGAGCTGGTGCTGAAGGATTCGGAGGAGGAGCAAAAGCGAAGATGGGTTTTTCGTTTGGCGCAGGCGCAAACGCTGGAGCTGGCGCAGACCAGTAGTTTCTGTGAGTAACCGTCCACGACAGGATCATGGTTATCGTTGTAGAGTAGTGATATGTAACGATCATTTGATTTTGGGCTATTTTTATGACGGTCATAGTTATCCTTTGCGAAAAGCATTCAATTTATCATTCTCCCCAAACCCTTGGATTCCACTGTAAAACAGGGTATAGTCATTTTATTAATGAAGTGGCATACTGACCGCGAAGGTTGTGGTAACAATACTGTGATAATTGTGTTGATGATACGCCTACTACTGCTACTAACCCTGGTACTAATACTAGTTGTAATTTACTTACTTACTTACTTACTCATGGAGCTGAGCCCTTCTGGAGGAACCGCAAATTCTGCAGCTACTCAAGAATTTCCCAGCATTTTATGGAACCCGAAGGTTCATTACCGTGTTCACAGGAGCCCTCCACTGATCCCTATCCTGAGCCAGATCTGTCCAATCCATACCATCCCATACTGTCTCTCTAAGATCCATTCTAATATTGTCCACCCACCTATGCCTTGGTCTTCCCAGTGGTCTCTTTCTTTCTGGCTTTCCCACCAATATCCTATACGCATTCCTCGTCTCGTCTTCCCCATTCGTGCCACATGACCTGCCCACCCCATCCTCCTTGACTCGATCATTCTAATTATACTTGGAGAAGAGTACAAGTTATGAAGCTCCTCATTATGCAGTTTCTCCAACTTCCTGTCACTTCATCTCTCTTCGGTCCAAATATTCTCCTCAACACCCTGTTCTCAAACACCCTCAGTCTATGTTCCTTCCTTAATGTCAGAGACCAAGTTTCACACCCATGCAGAACTAATTCTAGTTATAATACTACTAATAATAAATAAACTAACACTTTGGTAGCAGAACCCTAAAATTCAATATTATTAAGACTAAACTTAGCCATTATACAGGATACTGAGTCAGTTCCATCCGCACAATCTACCTCCTTAAAATCGATCTAATGTAGCATTTAATCTTTTCTAGGTCATCCAAGTTGGCGTTTTCAAAGCTATGTTTCCAAAACATTGTCTATATATTCTCTTGCGCTACTAACTTGTCTATAAATCCAGCTCATCTAAGCGCCCTCTATTTAACTATCTCAAGAATATAATATAAACCACAAAATAAATCCTTATGTAGGTTTAATATCCTAATTTACCTACTTAATCTATCCTTTACATATTCAAATATTTTCCTGAACACATGGTTTTAATGCTTATTGTTTGTTTTAGCGTTTATTCACGTTACATCATCTAGGGCCCATGTTACTTAAGAACGTAAATGTATTTTTTATGTATCTTGAGAAGTCCCTTCCCGAGAGACAAGTATATTTAATAACAATTACGGACATTTATCATGTACGCATAGTATGCCTTATACACCATTTACACAAAGCACACTGACTTCAGAGAAGTCAGTAATATTATAATAGGGCCTATAAAATGTGAGCCACCGAGACCGCTGTCTGATAATCCTGCTGGTGTCCTGCAAGGTAACTCTTGCCCGCTTGATTTACAACGCACTTCATACTCCGAGACAGAAGACAGATGTCATCCTGTATTAACAACACCAAGAACCATCTGTCTGTGCTTATGTGATCTTGTCAAAGTTTTCCTTTTTACAGGCTTGGGCTACCCAGCGAATCCCATCTCTGAACACCTGCTTACGTCACAGAAGTAGAATAGAAGCAGTTGTATCATTTCATTACAAAATTGAAAGGAACATGCAAATGTGAATCATGAAATGTAGATGATCTTAGAAGAAGAACTGCTAATTAATCAAACATATTCTGTCTGGCTTAGTCACAGGACTGTAATGTGAGAAGGGTGTATGTTGTGTCTGTAGTTTTGTGTTAATTCACACAAAGGTAATAATAAATTCAATTATGCTGTGTGCAAGCCCTTTAAAAACGTTCTGCTGCAGAATTGCCCTTAAGTAGTTTATTAAGATATTTCCTTATGCTATCGAAGTTAGACAGCGGTCACTGTTACCACAGATCCGTCATTGGATTCAGTTCTTAGCAAGTTCAAATCGGTTCTTATTTTCACACCTATTTCTCTAAGCTCCGTTTTGATATTAATTTTTTGTCTTTGTACCGATGTCCTTGGGTATCCCTTGCTTCTGCGTTTTAAGGCAAGATTTTATACCCATTCTTGTTTCTTTATATGTTCTATACGTGCATCTATACTACTAAAATTATCTTTAAATACATCCAGTCGACTGCTACAATTATTTTTAAATACATCCAGTCGACTGCTACAATTATTTTTAAATACATCCAGTTGACTGCTACAATTATTTTTAAATACGAGAGCTGGAATGAAAGTAATGAGCAGCATCGGTTTATGTATGTTGAAACGACATAACGAGACTATATTTTATTGTAGAAAAAATATTGTAAATACAAAACAGGCCTAGGAAATGCCAATCCGGCCTTCTGTAGCACATTCTTATAAATATCTTATTCTATAATAGCGGTAACCCCGCGATTTTTAATATAGATCTCAACTAAAATTTGCTAGTATGTTCTTAATAATCAGTACAATTACGAGACTAGGGGTTGTGTGATTGATAGCGACATCTGTCGTCTGAAATCTGAAATACAAGTCCTGCGCATGCGCAATATTATTTACCCATAATTCACTGCGACAAAATCTCTCTAAACCAGTGGTTCTCAAACTTTTTACCTCTGAGGGCCCCACCCCCCCCCCCCCCGCGATACAAGACTAGCGCCCCGACCC
>NW_019734350.1:1112478-1169020 GCF_002891405.2 Cryptotermes secundus
TTCAGTTTATTTTGTTTTTTTCTACACACTATTTAGCAGTTTTTTTACTCAGAATTAAAGTATCACAATATTAGGCCTACAATAGAAATTAGTTTTAACACTTGCAATTAACCAATATATGTATTGAAATGAAACGATATTTAACTAACAAGTAATTATTTTTTTCTGCAAAGAAAATCAAACATTTAAATGTCAAATTTCAGTGTGATGGATGGGCCTGATTTTGAGAACAAGGTTTATCAAAACGTGGTGTAACATCAGAAATGGCCACTCTAACTTCTTTAGAGATATTTAGCCTTGAACGATACTTTGACTTTATAGCTGCCAAAGCAGAAAAGCCTGTCTCGCATAACTAAGTTGTTGCGAAAGGAATCAGTACCTTCAATGCCTTTTGACTCAAAGTTGGGAATTCTTTGCCAATATGTATCCAGAACTCCAACAAAGACAATTTCTTAAATTTACTTTTTAATGAAGTATCACTAGTGAGATCGATGAGTTGTTCTTGCTCATTTACCTTCAGAGATGATGGCCCAAGAGCATTTTCGAATGGATTTTAAATCCAATTAAATTTATCAAAATCATTGCAAAAGTATTTTTCGAAATGAAATTTCAACATTATGAGATGATCAAGAATGCAGCTCTTTATGTCTATTGGAAGCACTGGATTATCAGTGTCTTGTACCATTGACACTAGAGTAGGGAATATGTCTAGCATGTCACTTTCCATACTGTTTCTCCAGAGCTCTAATTTTCTCATGAATGCCTTTACTTTGTCATTCTAAGAAAGTACAGTTGCCTCATTCCCTTGAAGTGAAGTGCTGAGGATATTTAGTTTCTCAAATACATCTGTGAGGTAAGCCATTTTCAATACAAAATCCTTGTTGCTGAAACTGTCTGCCAGTGAGTGATTTTCCCCATTTATAAAACAGAACATCTCATGCCTCAGCTTAAACATTCACTTTAATACCTTGCCTCTTGAAAGCCATGGAGCATCACTAAAAAAAAACAGAGCAGTGTGTTCGGCACCCATTTCCTCATACAGCATTTTAAAAAGTCTAGACTTCAGAGGATGCGGCTGCTGCCGAACTATCAACACTGTCTCTGGCATACGCGTTTTATAATTGCCGGTAAAGGGAATAATTATTAGTTATTTTGAAATTCATGATAATTAAAGCCTGTACTCATCAAAATTTTTCTATATGTATTTTTATTTTTTGTTACTTTTCTAATTGATTTAGGACAGTTTTAATTTTTATCTGTAGTAAAGATTGCCCCCCCCCCCGGGGGGTCGCGCCCCACAGTTTGAAAACCACTGATGTAAACTATGATTTTTTTTTACGATATGCTGTGACTAAATTCCTCCTAAAGGAAAGCAAATCTGCTGCAAACAACTTTGATCGCCCTAACCATGTCAATTACAGTTCCTACACGGATGCCAGAATATGCGACATTGCGTGATACGCTTTAAATATAGCAAACTGGACATCGCCAACCATCGCCAATGTACCTCACAGAAGTCGATCAAGAACGATCAAGAAACATCACCACGGAATGTAACGAGCGGAAGGTCGATTTTCTGATCGATTTTGATCACAGGTAAGAAGAAGTGTGGCGGTTAGAGCAGTTGTACTGTGGTTTGACACTTGGCACAATGTTGTGCAGGAGATGATGTGAAGACTTTAGGATAACGGAAAGTTTGTTGTCGTTGGGTTCCCCTGCTGCTGATGGAAGATCACCAAAGCCATGTATGGACATGTCAACGCAGTTGCTTCCATGGCATGTTGCCGAGAACGATGATCTGGGAAATTTGTGAGTAGCTTAGTGATTAGTAGCTTCTCAAGAACTCAAATCCATGGAGTTCGTTAATTAGTAATGCTGATTTACATTTATTTAGTATACTTTCAGATTTCTGCATTTAATATTTATGATATGTTAGACATTACTTCCGAGGCTTTGTGTTCATTTTCGTAACATTATTATTTTTACGGTGAGGAGTTGTTAGCCCTACGCCCAACCTCCAAGCTGGAGGACCACCCGTTGTCGGCTTTCCGCGACTGCTTATTCAATATATTCGCAGCTTCCCTCCAAACCTGGAGGGTGTCTCCTCTGTCAGCAACCAGAGGGCGTGCCATGCTATGGTGACAAGGGACCCACCAGACATGGTATGTATGGGTGTGAAACTTGGTCTCTGACATTAAGGGAGGAACACAGACTGAGGGAGTTGAGGGGAATATTTGGACCAAAGAGAGATGAAGTGACAGGAGGTTGGAGAAAACTGCATAATGAGGAGCTTCATAACTTGTACTCTTCTCCAAGTATAATTAGAATGATCAAATCAGGGAGGATTAGGTGTGCAGGACATGTAGCACGAATTGGGGAGAAGAGGAATGCATATAGGAAATTGATGGGAAAGCCAGAAGGCAAGAGACCACTGGGAAGACCAAGATGTAGGTGAATGGACAATATTAAAATGGATCTTAGAGATATATTATGGTATGGATTGGATTGATCTGGCTGAGGATAGGGACCAGTGGATTGCTCTTGTAAACATGGTAATGAACCTTCAGGTTCCAAAAAATTCTGGGAAATTCTTGAGAGGCTGCAGATTTAGCTTCTCCTCAGGAAGGGGTTAGCTCCATAAGTAGGTAAGTAGGTATTACTTCAATTAATTTATTTCATACAATATATTTCCATCTACAGTGCAACTTATTATTGTCCCCTTTCCTTCTCACAACATGTTTCGGCCCTACACGGCCATCATCAGGTGTGTCTAATTCACAAAAATTGTTGCACTGTATGGTATGACCAACTTCTCATATCACATGTGAATACAATATCACTTAACTTAAAATAAATGGACTTCAATTAAAATTAATAAAACTAGTTAAACTGTAGTTACAATTTCAACATTTTCTTGGCGTCATCATCCATTTGTGCAAGTGAGATTGTCTGAGGTCTCCTTGTTTGAATTTACTTGCTCAGCAGCATGGGTGATTATGTATTATTGTGTCACTGAATCAACGGCGGTGACTGTGTAGGAGGCTGTACACTGAATGACTGCTTTATCCATTTTGCAGTGCTGTCATCTATAATTTCACCATATCCTGCTAATGAAGTGGTTGCAACCATATAAACATTTCTGATTACCTATTAAGCGTAGAACATGATGACAATATTTAAGGCATGTAATTAAGATTGACCTGTATAAACAACACAGACTGTGTTCTTCTGGGTTATAATTCAGCAATACTTTGGAGTAATCTACTGCCTCCATTTACAGAGAACTGTGAAGCTGAAGGCAGCATGTTTGTCTGAAACGTTGGTAACCTCCTATGAAACTACATGGTGCCAAAACACAAAAGAATAAAAACAAATTTTCACCACTGTAAATGCCTGAAATGTGTGTGCATGCAAGACAGCACTGGTAGTTGCTTTGAGGGTTATTATGGAGTGACTACTCATATCAGGATCTACTTGAAGTGTTCAGCCATAAGCAGACTGTGACCAGTCAGCTGTAAGGAAGTGACTGAATGATGTTTCTACTACAGAGTTTAAATGGCATTTAATGAGAAGGAACACTGGCCATGAATGGGAGTACATATCTGAAAGGAATTGATCATGGCCTGTTTGAGTGTATTGTCACATCCTTTGCCTGGCGAGGCTGAAGAAAATATAGAAAATGGCAGTCAAGACAGTTGGAAGTCTCGTTGAGATTACAACTGGTTTGTCCCAACTACAGGACTGACACATCATTGCTATACCAACTTATTTGGTGTTGATGTTGACTATACTATCCTGAACTATGTTAACTATTTAACTCACCCATGTCATATAGCAATATAGCAATATTTAGAAGGGTTTGTCCAGTGATGAAGCAGGAAGTGAGGACACTCTTCTATACTTCAAATGTCATCTCTTAAATCCAATGAGTCTGTTGACATATAAAGCACGTTATGTAGGAACATTCTTGTTATAATGGTTCCCATATTTCAGTATTTCAAGCATTACTAGTTCTTATCAGGAGCTGGGATAGCACAGTTGTAATATCAGTTGACTATGGGCTGGATGGCTGATGGGTCATAGTTCAAGTTTGGGTAAGGGAAAGACTTTTCTCCTCTCCACATCCTTGAGACTAGTTTTGAGGCCCATCCAGTCTCCTATCCAATGGGTACCAGGAGCTCTTTCTCCACAGGTAAAGCAGCCAGGGAGCAAAGCTGACCACTCATCTAAAACCGGAGCCAAGACCAAGAATATGTGGATCTATACATCCGCTCCCCCACACATATTCATGTTGTAATGCATAATTAGTTAAGCACAAGGACAACTAGTTGTTACTTTTGTTACAAAAAATATGAAACATACTAAACTGTAAAAAAAACACAACCTTCTTAAAGTGTATAAATTTCCAGGTTAACCAAATACAACTTATCTCTTAATTCAACATCATCATCCAAGCTTACATCTCACTAGAACATAAAGGTCCTTACTGATCAGTCCGCAAAGGAAAGATTATTCAGAGCATTCTCTTCGGAGATGTACTCGTAATGCCATGAGTTCTGTTAGAAGTTCACCCTCATTTTGGAGGAACATATTGGCTCCATCCTCAGTGTCAAAGAGTAAATGAAGCAAGAAAACAGCAAACACAAGGCCACAAGTATGCACACCAGACATTTTTTCCACCCTTAAATTCTGGAAACAAACAAAACTGAATAAATAAATGAATAATAAAAGGAAGAATTATATCAAATATAAATGCTAAAATGAAATGGATTTTGAAATACTTCCCTTCTATTCAGGAGCTGGGATAGCTCAGTCAGTATAGTGAAGGGTTGGATGGCCTGTGTTCAATGCCCAGCACTCTTCTCCACAGCGTCTAGACCAAATCTAAGGCCCACCCACACTCCTATCAATGGGTACTGGGGGCTTTTTCACCTGGAGTAAAGTGACAAAAGCATGAAGCTGACCACTCACCTCATCTAGTGCCAAGGTCAAGAATGGTGGAGCCATTCCTCCACTCCCCCATTATGTCTTCATGACACAGCGCTTAACTGATTAAGCACAGGGCCATCTTTACATTTGCCCTTCTATTCAGAGTACTTCAGGGTGATCTGTGAAAATTGCAGTCTCAGGTGAATTTTGTGGTGACCCCCACCCCCAAGAAAACTGGTAGTTGTCTTTTGGAGTAAGTTTTGGCAATGCCCATTATGAAGATTACTACCTGTTGGGACATGACACGGTTTAGTCTGGTAGAAATTCATTGAAGTCCTGCTGGCTGTTTGCTGGTTGCTTTATTTACTGTTTTACTGTGAAGATGGAGCAGTATGTCCCCATAATGTTGGTGGACTTCCACTGGACAGCACACAATCACGTGCCAGAACATAGCACTCTTCTCTGTAGTGTAATTTCCACTCTGTCATATGAAGATTTTGTTAATTTTAAATTATTTTGTAATGTGTTTTATTTCTGGATGTCAGTAGTCACAAAAATAACAAGAAATTTTGGGAATAACTCATCATCTACTTTCCTTCCACTAGAATTTCAATATTTGATATGACAAGTAGAAAAAACTTTAGAATATATATGCAGTGAAGTCAATAAAACAATACTATTTGATAGGCTGAAATATTTGTATTACTAATGGGAGGATTTATGAAGTATGCTGTTGAGGTGGCCTCAGGTGGTATGATACATATACTGAGTTCCATAGAGATTGATTCACACATTCAAAATTTGCTGTTGGACACATGCACACATGTGTGCATGCTAGCAGGAAGGTGATTTCATAAGCCTAGCTTTATTTTTCCTAACTAATGATAGTAAGCTAAAAAAAAATTTTCAATTAATGTGATTATATCCCATTACTTACTGTTACACTTTTATCAGTGTTAGGTCATTAGCTGGCTGGTTTCTAGTGCTATCATTTTGAGAGTTAAGTCACATGTGCTTTTTTTTTTAACTTCAACCAGTTGGTGTATTTTAAGACTCATTTTCTATTCAGACACCACTTGGATAAGGTAGGTCATCCAGTTATCCAGGGTATTTCGGTTGACTGAGTAACTTAAACTTGTTCCCACTCTTGCCATGCCAGAGGTCTCCACATTCCTGTCCCACAGTGACATCTATGAGCATGGTAGGGAACTATGTGGTTGACCAAAAATGGTGTCAGATTCTGCTTTCACTCATCTCCTATGCTGAATGAAAGGTTCGTTTACATGCTGTAAATGTAGGATGTGTAACCCCCAGCCTTACTTCCCTTAGAAGTTTTTATAACCCTAATAAACCACCAACCTTGTGTCCATAGGCAAAATAATATTACCATTAGACTACCAAGAGAGAACCTTGATTAATGTTATGAGATATAATGTTTAACATCACACAGTATTCATACTGTCTTTTAATGAATAAAAGGAATAAATACAGTGGGAAGCTAGTGCATTATTAGAAGATGTATTGAAATCTATACATGGTGAATTAATTTGTTGATATAACTTCTTTATTAAGACCATCACAACACAGCTATATCAAGGTCATATGTATATTTATATATTATAACACAACAGGATGCATGAAATGAAAATTAATTTGTTCATGTTTTGTTATTGTTGTTTATCATTTTGTTTATGTAGACCACTGTGGGTTTCGAGGTAACAGATCAACTACAGATCAGATCTTTTGTATTGGTCAGATATTGGAGAAAAAATGGGAGTACAATGAGACAGTACATCAACTATTCATAAACTTCAAGAAAGCCTATGATTCAGTTAGGAGGGAAGTGTTGTACAATATTCCGATAGAGTTTGGGATACCCATGAAACTGGTAGTTAGGTTGATTAAAATGTGTTTAAACGAAACGTATAGTAAAGTCCGTGTAGCTAAACATTTGGCTGATAAATTTCCTATCCAGAATGGTTTGAAGAAGAGAGATGCTTTATCGCCACTCCTTTTCAACTTTACTTTAGAATATGCCATTAGGAAGGTCCGGGGAAACCAGGTGGGACTGAAATTAAATGGGACACATAAGCTGTTGGCCTATGCCAATGATGTGAATCTACTGGGTGATAATGTAGATAACATAAAGAAAAACACACAAACTTAAATTGACGCAAGTAAAGAGGTTGGTCTAGAAGTGAACACTGAGAAAACTAGGTATATGTTACTGTCTCGTCACCAAAATGCAGTGCAAAATCATGGTATAAAGATAGGTAACAGATGTTTTGAAAATGTGGTACAATTCAGATATTTGGGAACAACAACAACAGGTCGAAACCTGATTCAGGAGGAAATTAAGAGGAGATTGAACTCGGGTAATGCTTGCTACCATTCAGTCCAGAACCTTTTTTCTTCTCGTCACCTGTCCAAGAACATAAAAATTAGAATATACAAAACTATAATTTTGCCTTTGGTTCTGTATGGGTGTGAAACTTGGTCTCTGACATTAAGGGAGGGACATAGACTGAGGGTGTTTGAGAACAGGGTGTTGAGGAGAATATTTGGACCGAAGAGAGATGAAGTGACAGGAGGTTGGAGAAAACTGCATAATGAGGAGCTTCATAACTTGTACTCTTCTCCAAGTATAATTAGATTGATCAAGTCAAAGAGGATGAGGTGGGCAGGGCATGTAGCACGAATGGGGGAGACGAATGCGTATAGGATATTGGTGGGAAAGCCAGAAGGAAAGAGACCACTGGGAAGACCAAGGCGTAGGTGTGTGGACAATATTAGAATGGATCTTAGAGAGACAGGATGGGATGGTGTGGATTGGATAGTTCTGGCTCAGGATAGGGACCAGTGGAGGGTTCTTATGAACACTGTAATGAACTTTTGGTTTCCATAAAATGCTGGGAAATTCTTGAGTAGCTGCAGAATTGGCAGCTCCTCTAGAAGGGCTCAGCTCCATGAGTAAGTAAGTAAGTTATGTAGAACACATACACAGAACGATAAGCAACACTACTACACAGGCAGGGTGAAGAACTTACAGTCAAAGGAGCATACATCGTAACTATACCAATGTGTTTGGGAACTACACAACAACACACAAACTCTCATGCCGCTTCACAATTAAATCCAAACAAGGAGACATCAAACAATATCGTTTGGATAAATTGACGATGACCCCAAGCAAATTATTGAAACTAGATTTTTACTAGTTTTACTGATTTTGAGATATTGCATTCACATGTGATACAAGAAGTTGGTCATACCTAACAGTGCAACAATCTTAGTGAATTAGACACACCTGATAATGGCCGTGTGGGGCCGAAACATGTTGTGAGAAGGAAAGGGGACAATAGTGAGTTGCATCATAGATGGAAATATATTGTATGAAATGATATATTAATGCAACAGGATGCTCAATACAATATTTACTTCAATTGACAAAGTGACACACACAATTTTAATTAAGGAGGAGAAATCATTAAAAGTGTTTTATTTTTTTGCATCCTATTGTTTATAACATCGACAGTCGTTGATACAAGATAAGTTATTTATGACTGTTTCTGAGTGGGATATCTCATCCGTACATCGAAGTAGTCAAATGACACTACTAATTTCATGTTACGAAAATGCAACTGCATAAGCTCCCTGTATAGATATTTGACTTAGAGAGCCTTTAATTTTGAATATTTTGTGCATAAAATTCTAAGTATATACTTAAATATTTAATGTACGAACATATCTTGTATATAAATTCTCACAGCGGTGGTTAAGAAGAGTACTATCTTCTGGAATATAACACCGTGTAGTCCATTGAAAGTCAGCTAACATTTCGGAGGAATATATCTCCTCTATCTTCAGGATCGAATATGCCGAGCAAGACACCAACATGAAAGGAACTAGCAATATTTGGCTTGTCGCCTTCATTCACGCTGGTATCTTGCTCGGTTTATTCGACCCTGAAGCCGGAGGCGATGTGTTCCTCCGAAAAGTTGTCCGAGTTTCAGCGGACTACAAGGCGTTATATCCCAGATGATAATACTCTCAATCAATTTTATATAGTTTTATGTATGTGAAGAGACATTAAATACCCTCTTGTTAGCAGAATCCAAGCATCCAGCAATGCTGATACCACATGCTCCTGAACTAGTTCATTCACCTCCCATCCCAGTAATGGGTTGATTTCCTTAGGAACCATCTCAGGGTTGACCGCATACGTCATTTTCTGTATTACAAGGTACAGCTTTCAACGAGGGGGTTGCTTTTAATGCGATAATATATACTTATTTTAATCGTTTTTTTCTAGAGTTACACTTTAAAAAGTAAACAAAAATGAATTTTATCAGTAACCTTTTCTCTTCGAAAAAAATTCCTGAGAAAACTCTAATGTACAGGCTGAGTTACTCGAGTGAATGTTTTGCCTTTTTTGTAATCCGTACGCTGTATTCCACCATCGGTAGAAATCCAGTCACTACTTATGAAGTACAGGAACACAGGAACGGGACTTTTCTAGAGCTGATAAGTAAGAAAGAAACACGTCAAGAAGTCTTTTAATGACATTCATTTATTTTTCAATTTCCCCTTTTTACGACTTTCTTCGGGAACAGAAATGTGGAGTCTGATCTGCCAAGTACAATGCTCGGAATAAATTGTTAAAATTACCTTGTATATGATCCCACTTCATTTGGTTTACAAATAAATAAAAATTAATGACAAAATAAATACAATTGAAATCAGATGAGTGAATGGTTAAGTGAATTAACGTCCAGTATTTATTGTCCGCCAATATTGCAATACTCTTCCATTCTCTACTCAATTTTAGTTTAACATTATACACCTGACACTACATGTTTCGGCCCCAAACGGCCATCTTCAGGTGTCTTGATATGTTACAAATGTTTTACTAAATTGTGTTAAAACTGCTACACTGTCTTACTCCGTGTTAAAATCACACGCTGTAGTTCTCTTTTCAAGGTAAAACCAGATAAAATCTTTTGAAGTTTCTATTATACCCACGTCATTTTGGTGCATTTTATTTCACCTCACACGTGGTGTCGTCCATTTTCATAAATGTATGTCTGTCCACACACTGTGGAGGAAACACGCAAACTAGGGGCATATGGCAGACATAACTGAAAGTAGGCTACGAATGTGAGGGGCAAGCTGCCGAGACAAAACACCCTGGACAGACAGTTAGCGAAGAAATTTATTTTGCTGAATACTGTCGAAGGAGATGTACACGTATTTTAAGTCACGGAACAAAGCTCGGACTAAAAGGTAGAATAAATTTGATATTTTATGAACGCTTACTTACGCAGGCGTTCTAAGAACAAAGTTGTTCCGTTGTCGAGTATAATGAACGTTATATGGGCCTAATTATAACTACAGGGTGAATCGTATAGAACCGGCCCGATGAATTTGTTAATAATTCCGCAGGTGATGCATATAACCGCTCACAATTATGACATAATAATCCGTGGGTAGTGCTGAGTCGAATGGTGTGCGCATGATCCGGCAAGTGGCGGCCCTTATGCTGCAAGGTCAGGGACAATGCCGAAACGTGTCTGCAGTGCGCAGGCGATAGTCATGGAGTACACTGTTGAACAGCGAGTGTTTCTAGTGCCTACTTGAAAACGGCGGACACTTTCAACACCTGCTCTGATCACGGCACACAATCCAAGATAAGATATGTGTAAATTACTTTAATTACTGTATGGTATATTTTATATTACAGCTCATTTCGTCCGGCCGGTTCTATATGAATCACCCTGTATAATATAGTGACCATTGGAACATTTGAATGAGAATTGTCTAGAACACATGCCAGCAGGGTTGCTGAGTATTTATAACGTGCATTTCATGAATTGCGCTCTTAAGTGTCATAGCGGAGAAGTTGATCCTATAACTTCGCTTTTCCCCTACCTCATATGTATATTGTAAACAAGCCATAATTGAAAAATTAACTTTGTCATTGTGTATGATGATTGCGGTAAGGCAATCACGACTCTATAGTAATTTCACCCTTCTTTGCCCCCGCCCAGTCATTATTTTGAACTATTATTAAATATTTAATTTATTAATAAATAAATCTTTCAGATGTTATAGACGAAATTATCATTGTTTTATTAAAAATAAACTTAAGCAACATTTTAATATAGGACACTGAGTTAGCATTCTTGTTTCATATTCGGGATGTCCTGGATTCAGTTTGTGTTTGGAAACCGCCTGACATAAGCGAATATGTTCGTAATTTTCCTCACTATCTCCAAAAATCTTGTAGGGCAGTGCTTAAAATAGGCTACGATCATCTGTACATACACTTCCCATTCAGAATATTTAGTCATCGTAACATTCCAAGCCATAAAATCTACACAAGCAAAAAAGCGGCTGTGAACTTGTTTAAAGCCCGTCATTTCTCTTCTGATATCCTGTATTCGGATCTTCAGAGCGTAGCGATGTTTTCATTTAGCGTCCCCGCCTGTGTCTACTTTCATACAACGGGGAGATACATTCGTGTGCGCATCAAAATATAACAAAAGTCCAGAATTGTAAAGTATTTAAAATTACATTTTATATTTTACGTCTTCCTCACTGAATGCAAAGCACATGGAAATATTTTAAAGTTGTGTTATAATTCCAAACATCGCAGTAAGTATAGCAAATGGGGCCGCGCCATAGCTCAAGCTGTTAGTCGCTGGCTTCCCACCGCGGCTGCCCGGGTTCGATCCCGGGTCTGGTCAGATGGGATTTGTGGTGGACAAAGTGGCGCTGAGGCAGGTTTCCTCCGAGTACTTCGGTTACCCCTGCCAATCTTAATTCCACCAATTGCTCCACAAACACCCTCACCTATCATCTGGGGCTGGTACAATAGGCCAGAAGTGGCCGCAGTACAAGGACTTAGTCCCACCCCACTAGCAACAAAAAAAGATATAACAAATAAACAAATCCCTTATAAAATTAAAACATTTCTATTTCGTACGAAATAGCATGTATAGAAATATGTTAAGTGTTGTTACAACCGCAATACAATAGACAATTTGAAACACGTAGAAATGGACGGAAGGTTACATTAAAACGGGTCTTGAGAATACGGGGTGGGATGGTGTTTGCTAAATTTTGCTCGGGATAGGGCCCAGTTGCATATCTTTCTAAACACAGCAATGAAACTTTTCATTCCATACTTTTTTTAGTGGCTCTTCCAGCCCATTGAGGGCCATGGCCTCTTATTCAGTTCCGTAATCGTTTTCACAGACGGTAGGATTCTTTGGGCGAGTGATCAGCCCATCGCAAGGCCACTACCTAAACACAGGCCAACACAAACACAGAATAAACGCATACACCAAACATCCATGCCTTGAGTGGGATTCGAACCCACGATCCAAGCCTCCGAGCGAGCGAAGACATTTCATGCCTTAGACCGCGCTGCTACTGTGACCGGCAGTCATTCCATATAAGCCAGTAAACCTCCTGACAAGATGAGCGACTATTAGCTATTGAAGGACACTAGGTCATGAACTTAGCCTGTGTATCTGGGGTAAAGACTGCTCTAGGAAGCACTAATTTTATTTAATTTCTTTCAAGAAATGTTGGCAACCTTCTCTTACTGTCCTAATTTCTATTTCGCACAGCAGCTGCATTACGGGTAGGGAGGAACACAGACTGAGGGTGTTTGAGAACAGGGTGTTGAGAATATTTGGACCGAAGAGAGATGAAGTGACAGGAGGTTGGAGAAAACTGCATATTGAGGAGCTTCATAACTTGTACCCTTCTCCAAGTATAATTATAATGATCAAGTCAAGGAGGATAAGGTGGGCAGGGCATGTAGCATGAATGGGTTAGAAGAGGAATGCGTATAGGATATTGGTGGGAAAGCCAGAAGAAAAAAGACCATTGGGAAGACAAAGGCGTAGGTGGGTGAACAATATTAAAATGGACCTTAGAGAGATGGGATGGTATGGATTGGATAGATCTGGCTCAGGATAGGGACCAGTAGAGGGCTCTTGTGAACACGGTAATGAACCTTCGGGTTCCATAAAATGCTGGGAAATTCTTGAGTAGCTGCAGAATTGGCTGCTCCTCCAGAAGGGCTCAGCTCCATGAGTAAGTAACCCCATTAAGGGTTCATCATGCGACTCTCTCGGGGTAAGAATTAAAACACTGGTTAATCAGAATATGCTGTAACTTATTCCTACGGTTCCTATAAGAAATAAGCATCTTCATCTGATGAAGTAGTTGCTATTCAAAATTACACAGACTACCTGGCCGCTAAACTGAACCCAGGGAACACAGAAGTACCCAAACCAAAGTCTCTGTCCGCTGATGTTACGGATATCTTGCTTGAATTAAATGCCCCATTTAACTACTGCTTCGCATTAGAACAAATGCGTGCATTTTTGGGGGGGGGGGAATAACCCATATCTTTATCGCTTCGTACACTACAACACGGGTTACTCTGCAGCCTACCCAATATAAAGAGGCTTGGCTTCAGTCCATTCGGCAAAGTCCGATTTCCAGAAACCTTCTCTCAGTGAAGGACTTGGCTTATGTTGAACCGTACTTAACCATACGTTAAACGGCAGCAGTCCTCACTTGTATCTTCCTGTAATACAATCTCGGGATATTTAAAATTTATCAGTATAGCGACAGATGCATAGAGGCAACAAGTGTTTGAAGTTCTGTCCAGCTGGCTTTCAGAAGCAAATCGCGCCGAGATTTTAAGTGGTTACGAAATCGATATCTCGATATCGGTTGAACAGTTACTGCAGTTAATGCTTAAATATGCTCGCAGTCGTCAGGTTGCTCGGGACCAACAGCTGCGTCAAGTTATGCAGCATTCTATTTTGACCATCTCAAATAGCATAGACACAAATGTAAAAGATTTTGTTGGAACCCGTTGGGTACCGATGAATGGAAGGGATGATGTAGTCAAAAGGAGAATATTCTCTCCAGCCAAATGTGAAAGAGTCATTAACCTGAATGCTGTATTGAGGACTGCAGACAGTGAAAGACTTGATGAAATGGGGGAAGAGCAGCTTAGGGAATACTTCGCAAGAGATTAACCTAAATATCTTGGATCAAGGTTTCCAATTTTAGAAACATAACACTAAAGGAATGTGGATGAAAGAGCTTCGAACAAAACGGCCCAAGTTTAGGGGCTCTGCTTTCACGAGTAATTCCTCTCATCCCAACCACCGGAACTGGAGTCAAGCCACTTGAATACATTAGCTAAACACTGTACTGTCTTTAAGTAACTATGTGAAGCAGTTAATTGAAAATGTAAATATTACTTTAAACAATCAATAAAGGAACTCATGGAAATGAAATATACAAATATCTTTTGTTAAAATTCTTCACCGACGATAACCACATAAAGTATGTATATAGTATACAGTGTTTCAGAATCTGTGGGCCGCGGCCAAAAACAATCTGAGAAGAAGGTCTGTTAACTTTAATAATATCATAACAATGAAGTGTTTAATTACAATAAAATATACTTTCCTATGGAATGTTAGTTGCATGTTCACCTAATTTCCTTTTCTGTCGTTGAAACCGTTGCAGCTCCTACGTATAGTTTTAGCCCAATTTCCTTATTTTGAAAAAAAAAAAAGAAGATTGAAAGTAGTTTTATGAGATCACCATTCTGTGTGTCTGTGAATCCCCCTTTATCAACTTTTGAATGAATGAGCCAATCTTTATGACACTTGGTTTGTTTATCGTTTCACCTGAGTTCATCTTAATAGTAAATCCCACACATTAGTCTGTGTGTCTGTATATGTATGCCCGTATCGTTTCTAGCCAACGGCTCGATAAAAACGTTACCGCTTCAGCGAATACATACGCAACAATAGAGGAATTGTTGGACGCATCATTTTATACGGTCCATGCAGTATCAAAGGATAGTAGGCGATTTGTATTTCCAACAACTTCTAGGTAGCCTACGTTCCATATTGTCACGTGTAAGGTGTTTGCGTGACTAATAGTAAAGGGTTCTGAAAACAATGATTTGAATTATTGGTACTTCTTTACAATTACAATCAATTATAACAGATCACACATTGAACTCCTTCTGAACGACGTCTGTCTGACGAGTCTGTATGAAGAATCTCTCACTAATCTCAGACTGATCTCTCGTACCGGAATGAGTCTCATTTTACGACCGACGGTCAGTCGGCCAGTCTTTCTTGGCATAAAGCACCCATCTGGGGCTTGCGACCAGATCCCTATTACTGTTTGACAGTTACGGTCCTGTTTTTTTATAGGCGTCCTCTCTGACGAGAGGACGGGTCTGTCTTTTGTTTATGCTGCTGGCCCTTACCAGAGCAATCTTTCTCCGGTCCGAGTCCCTTGGTACTCGCGACCATATTTTACTGTCTGAGATTTGAGACTTCCCTTTTCGTCGCAATCTACGACTCGCAGGGTCACGATGGAGGTATTCGACCCCGCCTCCACGTGGGGATCCCAATCTCGGACTGAGTCTGAGTCCGAGTCTCACGCGGCCCTCATAGAAGACACCATGTCGAACAGTTAATTGTCCTGTGTTATTCTGTTTGTTGTCACGGGAATCTTGTGTTTAGCAATTTGCTACTTGGCAACTTCCCGTTAGTTGCTATTCTTTGTAGCGGGAACGTGATTTCGGAGCCGTTGCTCAGCAGTGGACTTGTGCTCCGGCTCCACCATTCCCGCTTTCAGCCGTCATGTCACAGTATTTTGAAAAATAAGGTAGGCTTATGGAGTCATGCTGTCTGTGTGTCTGTGAATATTTAAATAACGTTTAAATGACCGAAGAAATCTTGAAACTTGAGCCAATCTCAACGGCGTATTTCATAAATCACTTCCATCAGTCTGTGTTCCTGTATGTGTAACCCCTAGCGTTACTAGCTGTCATGGGTAGCTCTGCTAGGAGCTTCATGTCATCGTTACTCTCTCATGTTTATAATTTGTAACGAAATGTGATGTAACTCTTGGTTAACGTGCTGGGCTGGTAAGAGGATGGTGACTGGATAAAATTCGTCTCTGAATAGGTGCAGACTTGACTACATCAAAGTTGTGAAGTTTTCTATAAATTTAAAAATTTTACTCTCGGATTGTTCCCAATTAATGACGAAAATAATATTTAATACATTAATATTTAGGTATATTTACATTGTCTTCCGGTCTAGAAAGCCGAAATTAACGGCCGTGGGGATTAGTTGTGCTGACCACGCGACACACTCTTTCCGCTAAAGTTGGCACTAACTTCGTCGACAAGCGGCGGTCGCTCGGTCGGTATAGCTCGCTTGCGGACTCAAGCCACTGAGTTTGTTTTTGTTTTTAAACCCTGTCTTAGGAAGAAATTTGATATACATGGTTCCAATTATTTATTAGTTATGGTTTACAACCTGGAATTCAAATAAACATTTTCTTACCTTATCCATGTTACTGTTTTACATTCTACAAGGTAACTGACTTGACAGAAGTTCCTTATTATTAAAAGTTCTATTAAAGTTGAAGTTATCCCTGTGCTTAATCAGTTAAGCACCACACGATGAATACATATGGTGGAGTGAAGATATATATCTCCACCATTATTGACCTCAGCACTAGATGAGGTTACTGGTGAGCTTCACGCCCTCAACCTCGTTATTCCCAGGGAATGAGCCCCGCCACACATTGGATTGGAGACTGGGTGAGCTTCAGAGCCGGTCTGGATTCTGTAAACTAGTGAAAAATGCCTTGCTTCTGCCGGCAATCGATTGCCGGCCATCCAGCACGTGGCCCGTCGCTACACCCATTAAGATACCTATTACTAAACAGAATTTCGGGGCTTTTAATTGGCGCTAATATATCTACTACTTCACATATTCGTACTTTCGTCATGTTTTTATTAACAATTGTAGGAAATTTTGAAGTGTCTGACAGGCGTGACCTCCAATAGCATGAAAATAACTTCGTCAGTATTTCACAAAGCTAGAAAGGGCAGCCAGGCTGATGATCCTACAAGCCTCCTTTTCCCACCAAATAAAAGACAGCGGGCTTAAAATAAATTTATTTCAACAGGTAATATTCAAATAAAGATGTACACAATTGTAATACATAAGTTAGATCTTTCAAAATAATTTTGGAATTGTTTCGAAGCAGAATAAATAAATACGTAATAGAACACACACGTCAGGTGTGGAACGCGCTAAAACGGTTACACAATCTCGGGACAACATCCAAAACAGTTTTCAATTTTGTCGGGAATTGAAGTTTGGTCGGGGCGGTAACATCGTGTAAGTGGTTCTCTTTCCTCGTTTGTAGTTCCAATATAAGCGGCGGCGCTATGAGTGATAAAGGGAAAGAAGACAGACGACAGATTCGACTGTTGTCGGCTCCTCGTCTGTCCTTCTATCTGTCTGTGTCAGTCAACCCAGAGGCTTTCTGACGTTCTCACGTCTACTCTGATTCTATGATCTCTTTTTCAACTACATTAACTCCCTTATCCCTTTGACGTGTATCCGCGTTGCAGTCGCTGAGGGTTTCAGCCTCCCTCCTTCCTTCCGCTGCCACAATCTATTACATTCCCTTAGACCGGTTTATAACACAAATAGAGCAACGGCAGAATGGAAGGATAGACTGTTTAAAGGAATCACTAGAGGCAGTAGACGGGGGATCAGATTCACCTGAAATAATATTCCCGTCAATAAAATACTATCCTCACGAAAAGCGGAGATAGCACCACAAAAGCACTGTTATAACCTCTCTGAATACCTGCACCTTCGATTTATTTTCTACCCACAAGTGTCGCAGCTACAGTGACTTCCTCTGTCTCTCTCTGTGGCTGTACAGCCTTTTGGATCTCGGTCGCTTTTTCAGTTTCTAAATCCTGTACACAGTCTGTAGGACTCCTTAGATGGGCGATTAGGCAGTCGTAAGGCCACTTCCTCCACATAGAACAACACAGAATAAACGTACACAAATATCCATGCCTCGAGTGAGATTCGAACCCACGATCCCAGTGTTTAAGCGGGCGAAGACGGTTCGTGCCTCAGACCGAGCCCCCACTCTAATAGGCATGTAGCTTTCTCTGTAGTATTAAATTCAGCTGACTGACAAATGCTGTTAAATTAGTTTGATTGCAATTCAGCACTTAACATTATTGAGCATGGACCTTCTTGAGAAGCTCAGCTAGTGAAGACATTTCCAGCTTTCCAAGGAACAAACAAGGGCTATTACCGTTTTCACATTAGTCCACTACTAAAATCTATCATATGCCAGTTGAATCCAGTCCATATCCTTACTACTCACTATTTTGAGTTTAGTTTTTATGTTATACTTTCAAATATCTCAAGTAGCACCTTTGTTATCGATTTCTCCAATTCGACAAGAAAATTGATAACTTTACGGAAAATCCGAAGATTTCTTTACTATGTTCCCAAGAGACCGCCGTTGCAACCTCTTCTGAACCAGTTTAAAGTCCACAAACTTTAGGTCTATTTTTAAGACCTGCTTTAATATTATCTTACATTCATCTATTGTTCCCAAGTGGTCTTCTCCTTCAGGTTTGTCGGCTAAAATTTAAAACCATTCCTCATCTCAATGCATGCTACATGTATGACATATATCATTCTCTTTGTCTTATTTATCCTAATAATATTTTGCTAAGAGTACAAATTGTAACCTCCTCGAGGACTACCGCCTTATCGTGGAGAGGAGGTTTGCATGCCCCAGTCACCTGGAGAACTATGCTGGCGGGAGCGTAAGATCCTGGTAGATCAAGCCCTTGCCAGACAGATCAAAGTGTTGGGGCCAGATGAAGTGTAACCCATTTTCCTCCAGGTTGGGTGTTGGGCGTTGGTCTGAAGACCCCACCACGAACAAATTTTGTTACGAAACCGTGGAGGAGGCCAAGACCCACACAGGGTTGTAGCGCCAGTAAAGAAGAAGAGTACAAAGTGTGAAGCTCTTCATCATGCATTTCCCTCAGCCCTCCTGTTACTCCTCCCTCACTGTCCTCATTGCCACATCCTGAAACAACCTCAGTCTATGTTTCTTCCTCTGGGTGCGAGACCAAGAGTGGTTCTGCTTTACGAACGTAGAGCCATGGTATCTAGCGCTCTGGTAGCAGAACCTGAAGGTTCATCAATGCTCATCATTGGGCACGGATGTGAATCATGTCCAATCACCTCATATGCTCAAAGCTTAGCTCCCCAAGATCCATCTTACTCTCATCCTGTCTCTTTCCCTGTCTTCCAGGTTGTTTCCCCATCGAAATTCTGTATCCATCCGTGCATCTTAGCCACATGCTCAACCCATCATAGTCCCTTAGATATTTCATAGAATTAGTAGATGGCATTTACAAATCTTCAAGTTGCTTGTTACGTGATAACGAGCAGTTTATTCGGGCTGCGTCATCCTGGTGAAATATTTTCAGGCTTCATATAATTCATGAGGTTCAAGGTTCTCATAATGGCGAGTATTCGCTTTAAGACAACCATCATATTTTCGGGTGAACTAGTTGCCTCCACCTTTAGGGTAAAGAAATGTAGCTTGTTCGATTAATTCAAAGAAATTTGACTCCACAGACGTTGCGTTGAATAGCCTCTCCTTAGAGGATTACTACATGAATTTTCTTTAAAAAGAAAGAGTCCGGTGCTAAACTACGACAAAGAGTCAGAAAACACGTCACAAATTGAAGTAAAATAGCTATAATGGACGTAATAGATTTTCTTTGTGTATCACTAGGTAGAAGCACAATCCAGCTTCATGACAGTCTAGATAGCAAACGTGCATGCGCATGTTCAGAGGCTAGTTTCAGTAGTCAAAATGGCGATCGTGTTTGAATGTAGTACCGAAGAGCATCGCTGTGTTGTGCGTTTTTTGTTGGCAAAACGACTTTTTGCAAAGGATATTCATAAAGAAATATTTCCTGTCTACAGTGGTGTTTATCGCGTAAAGCGGTTCACAACTGGGTCAAGAAATTCTCTCAGTGACGTTAGAAACTCATAGATAATGAATCGGAGGTACGGAATTGGCTGAAACAACATTCAAAATACTTGTATGCTGCAAGTTTCGATGTATTGGTAGAGCGACAAGTGTATCAAGTTTGTCAATGATTGTGACAAATATGTCTAGAAATATTTTTTCCACGTTGAAATATCACATGGTTTACGTTTTACATCAGTTTTGGACTTATTTACTGGCTACACCACGAATACGTATGGGGGAATGGACGTATAGATCCACGTATTCTTTACTTCGGCACTAGTTGGAGGTGAGTAGTCAGCTTAATGCCTCGACTGCTTTACACCAGGGGTAGAGCCCACGGTGGTCATTGATTGGAAGACTGGGTAGGCCTCAGAATCGGTCTTGAAGACATGGAGAGGAAAAAAATCCTACCCCTACTGGATTCGAACTCCGACCCCTCGGCCGTCCGGCCCGTAGCCATTCGCTATACCGGCTGCGCTACTATTCATGTACTGTGGCTACAATATCTTTGAGGATACGTCATCATCATCTTATAGTTACCTAGTGATAATTGCAAAGTTACTAGATTCCATTTTCAACATAGGATGGAAAACAAAATCTCCTTGAAGAAGATATTTCTTAACAACCACAAATTTCCTTCCATGAGGTTGCTTACTCAACGTAAGACATACCATTAAAGTAGTTTTAGACAGGCAATAACAACAGTAATTTCAGTCTGACTAGGAAGTGGCCCATTTATAACCGGAGAGTATACAAATTTCACAGATTGAGATGTTTAGAGGCCTGCAATTTTGGTATTAGACTTCACGCCGCGCACAGCTGTCGGAGAAGTTGCCGCGTCGTCAGTGTGTTACTAACACAGCGAATTATGCGAAAAGAAAATCACGTGGTACAGCGGCTGTGAAGGGCGCTGCTAAGGCATGTGTGACGGGAATTAGTTGTCATGAAGGGCCTAACCGAAAACGGCTCTGTCCTGTCAGGATTCAGGTTCCTGCCTCACTCTTTATCTGCTACTACTATCTGAATTACTAACTCCATATATATTCCTGGAAAGTCGTGATCCCAAGATCAAGAAAGTCTCCATCTGTGTGGAACCCAAAGGTAAGGCCGCGCCATAGCTCAAGCGGTTAGTCGCTGGCTTCCCACCGCGGCGGCCCGGATTCGATCCCGGGTCTGGTCAAGTGAGATTTGTGCTGGACAAAGTGGCGCTGGGGCAAGTTTTCTTCGAGTACTTCGGTTTCCCCTGCCAATTCTCGTTCCATAAATTGCTCCACAATCACCCTCACCTATCATCTGGTGCTGGTACAATAGGCCAGAAGTGGCCGCAGTACCAAGTGGACTCAATCCCACCCCACCAAGTAATACAAAAGAAAATCCCAAAGGTTCATTTCCGTGATAACAAAATCTCACACTCAGACTCTTATCCGAGTGAATCCAATCTAAACCCCTTTTCTCTAACGTTAATTCACAACGCATTCCCGTTATCTTTCAGGTCTTCCAGGCACTCTCTTTTCTTTAAGCCTGTCGACTAAAATATATTCACTGAATAAAGTTTCTGTCAATTTGGAATATTAAAACATTCCGAATTAATCTTTTGTTAAAGCTATAAATTGTTCGCTGCTGGCCTCGCCAGCACAATCATTCTTGATTTCGAGTCCCGCTCGAGTTAAGACCATATTTTTCTATCTCACGACTCCCGAGAATTGTGCAAGTAACAACCTCTAGGTTGGTGTATCTCCTCTGAGTGTTTTGTACGTCTATATACTCTCTTTAATGAAAATTTCGAGACAACCAACCCCAGTCACAATAAAGATAGACCAAAAACAACTGGAGAATGTGAAATGTTTTAAATATTTGGGTAGCTTGTTAACAGATGATGGAAGGTGTACTAGTGAAATTAAATCCAGGATTGCCATGGCAAAAGCTGCATTTAGCAAGAAGAAGAATCTTTTTATCAGCAAATTGGACTTAATTTTAGGAAGAAACTAGTGAAATGCTACATTTGGAGCATAGCTCTGTATGGGGCTGAAACATGGACACTTAGGGCAGTAGATCAGAAACATCTGGAAAGCTTCGAAATGTGGTGTTGGAGAAGGCTGGAGAAGATCAGTTGGACCGATTATGTGAGAAATGTTAATTAGAGTCAGTGAGCAGAGGAATATCCTACATGAAATAAGAAGGCTAATTGGATTGGTCATGTTTTACGCAGAAACTGCCTTCTGAAAGAAGTTATCGAAGGAAAGGTAGAGGGACGGATAGAAGTGACAATAAGACGAGGAAGAAGACGTAAGAAGATGCTGGATGACCTTTGGGACAGAAGAGGATACTGTCATTTGAAGGAGAAAGCTCTAGATCGCATTAAATGGAGGATTTTTTTTTGGAAGAGACTGTGGACTTGTCTTGACAGATTACTGATGATGATGATGATGATGATGATACTCTCTTATGCTTCCCTCGCACTGTGTCAAAAGCTAATTAATTTCGCCGTTTAGTTCTTGCCTCTTCTGATCCGTAAATGCATATTAGTTCAACATATAGTTCAGATTTAGCACATTAAGGTTTTTGTTTCAACTCTGAACCTCTCCGGCTGTAAACTGTACTGAACACTCTGCTGAACATATTCGCGACTGAACTTGAAGGCCGACTCCTTCACACGCATCATGAGGACACGCCATGACATTCTGACAGACATGATAGTAATCTCTGCAGGGTTGGGAAATAAAAGGAAGGACAAATAAACAGTCTTATGCTTACTCTTAGGCAGCGTCTACACGAGCGCACAAAATGCGTCCCGTTGTAACGAACGTACTTTGCTGAGGACACCACACAGTTGCAGAATGCGGTGCGTAGTTTTTTGTCTACAATGAAGTCAGAAGAAAGCGTAGCATTCGCCTCTCTTGTATACTTCTACAACGGACGTCACGACGTTCGTTACGACGGACGCATTTTGTGAGCTCGTGTAAACGCTGCCTTATCTGGCCATGAAGGTCACAGCCGCGCAAGGACAGTTTTTTTTAATTGTACCGCCATTTTGATATTGCTGGCTGCACTTGAGATATGCCAATGCTTAATTCGTCATACAGTTTCGTGTACTATAACGTAAGTAGTTGTGGAATTGTCTTAAATAATGCAACTAACAACGTCAAGTATAGAAAATACTAAGAAAAAAGTAGGCAGAAGGGAGACTGGAAGTGTTTAGAGAGTAGATGGACTGGCTACAGGTCAGATGTCCAGGGTTCGATTGCGAGTGGGGACAAATATATTCATCCCTTTGCTACCACTTTCAGGGGGGCTCTGGTGACCACATGGAATCGTCCGTGAAGTGTTAGGATCATGAACTTGACTATCGTGGACGCCGTAATGATTCCTTCATCGTGAGAAAGGGAGGGGGACAATCAGAAAATTTGTTTACGAAGTTACGTTTAAGCCGCTTAAGAATAATTTTATAGATCGATCTAGAGCTATGAGTTTGTATGCTGAAACATAAAGGGTGCCACAAACTGAGTTCGAAGTTGTTTGATATTGATATTTAGTATATTTCCTTTTTTTTTTTTTTCCAAATTTGAATTCTCCAAAACTCTGCTGGGGGAGAGTGAGATGTCTGACTTGGTTTCCTCCCATCCCAACGGGTTGTCAAGCTCTTCAACTGTACCACGTTTCTAGAACGACATCTTTAGATTGTTCTGAGATGGTCCACTTGAATATGTAAAGGTAAACATAAGTTGGCCGGTCACGGTAGCCGAGCGGTCTAAGGCGTGCACTGTCTTCGCTCGCTCGGAAGCCGGGATCGTGGGTTCGAATCCCACTCAGGGCATGGATGTTTGTGTGCGTTTTTCTGTGTTTGTCTACAGGTAGAGGCCTTGCGACGAGCTGATCACTCGCCCAAGGAGTCCTACCGTATGTGTAAGATCTAGTAAACCGAAGTGAAACGGAGAGTTTCATGGAGGTAGGCCTAGGCCCAAATTTGGGCTGTTGCGCCACAGAAAAAAAGCACAAGTTGTCCATGTGCTTAATTAATTAAGCACAACGCCACGAAGATGTATTGGGGAGTGGAAGTATAGCTCCACTGATATCTTTACCCCCGGAGAAAGAACGGCTGGCATCCATTGGATAAGAGGCTGGGTGGGCTCCAGAGCCAGTCCGGACGCTGTGCAGTAGAAACAAATCTGTATTCCCTGCCGGTAATCGAAGCCCGCCCGTCCAGCCCGTCGCTATACCGACTGAGCTATCCCGGCTGTCACTTGACTTCGGTTCCACGCTAGCTGCAGCTTGTTCTTGCCACTTGGTAACTCCATTACCTGTCACGCGTTTCAAATAAGCAAACACTTTGAAACTAAGCTCCTAGCTTGTCTGTGCAAAGCCTGGTACTTAATTTTCCGTTTTAAAAAATGCAGTGAAACGTCACTAAAGTAAGTTAAAATTTTAAAATACGTTATTTTTAAAACACAAAAATCATATCAAATTCTGAAACTCTCCAGAAAATGCAGGGGTTAGAGTATACATGATTGGCTCTTAATAGTGTAAATCTCACTACGTATCCGCGAAATTAACAGCCACCAGCAGTCTTATTGGAACTTAGCCTGGTGTCGACGTTAAGAATAGGCGGGGTTTTGCCTCAGCGCCGCGTACACCCTCTCATAACTTGGTGCTCCATGAGCGTCTTTTAGAATGACAGACGTCTATGTAGTTTTGGCCTGTTGCCTTTCCGGACTTTACACCATTCTTCCACTCGGTGCCCAGTCCGCATGTTACACCGCGCGCCACGCCACATGACGCCACACCACGACGTTGGACCAAAGTTTTCACTTCGTCCCCTCAGCGGTCTGCAACGCGTTCAACATGTGCCCCGCAACCACAAACACTGTCCCGCTTTAGCAGGACCGTATCAAAACCCAGCACAGGCTTTCAGTTGCTTATTCTTACCGAACCTATTCTATGGACCAGAGTCGTCAATAAAAAGCTGAATGTTTCTTAGCTGAGCAAGAAATTCCGCAACTGTATGAAACCTGAGGGTACGTAACAATAGCTGTTCTGATCCGCTTGAATTTAGCCATGTCCTCACACCCTACTTGTTTAACATCCGTTTTACTATTATTCTACTCTAGTACAAGCCGGAAGGTTGCGGGATCGAATCGCTATGAGTTGGATTTTCAATTTACCTAATCCTTCCAGCCTCTCTATGGCCCTGGGGTCGACTCAGCTTCTAACACAAATGAGTACCAGGAATGTTCTGGGGGGTAAAGGGCGGCCGGCGCGTAAGGCTGACAACCTTACGGCCATCTATGAGTCGATTGTCTAGAAAATATGAGAACCTCAACGTCTCACAACTCTATGGGCCTCCACGGCCTATTACAGGGATACTTTTACTTACTTATTTTTCACTTTTTTTTACTATTATTCTCCCATCTATTTGTACGTATCCCAAGTGGACTCCACTCTTTAGATTTTCCGATTACATTTTTTAACGCATTTCTCATTTCTCTCAGTATACTGAATGCCCCCAAAATCTCATCCTCCTAATTTAATCATCTTAAGAGTATATTGATGAAAAGAATATATTCTAAAGCTTATCATTCGGTTTCCCCTGCCAATCTTCATTCCACCAGTTGCTCCACAATCACCCTCACCTATCATCTGGGGCTGGTACAATAGGCCAGAAGTGGCCGCAGTACAAGGGACTTAGTCCCACCCCACTAGCAATAAAAAAAACGTACAAAACTAGAAGCGGATTTCTGTAACAAGATGAGAGGTTGTACGACTGACGGCAAAACATAACGGCTGTCACTTAATTTGCACAAACTTGAACGAATTGTTGATCTATGTTGTTTGGGGGTGAAACTGTTAGCGATTCAAATGGCCGTGCCATTTTTTTTTTGTAGGGTGGGAGACTGCCTGTAAGCCAGAAATCAATCGATAACGTGACAGTTTTACTTTATGCATCTGTTGTACTTTAGATCAACGGAATGAAAGATTCAATTTTTTAAATTTCATGGAAACAAAAAAAAAAAATATTTTCTTCAAAGCTGTCCAGCGTCATTACTTGTCATCTGTTCTACTTGCATTTCTATACATACAGATCGTTCTTATGACGAGCTTCTGTGTTGTAAAAAATTATTTATAAAACACATTCCCTAATATTTTATAAAAATTACATGTTTTTAAATCTTATTTTCAGTATTTTATTATAAGTCAGTGTAGTTGGTTTGAAATATATTGACAGAACCAGAATAAAATGTTATTAACAGTCACTTACATACTTACTTACTCATGGAGCTGAGCCCTTCTGGAGGGGCCGCCAATTCTGCAGCTACTCAAGAATTTCCCAGCATTCTATGGAACCCGAAGGCTCATTACCGTGTTCACAAGAGCCCTCCACTGGTTCCTATCCAGAGCCAGATCAATCCAATCAATACCATTCCATCCTGTCCCTCTAAGATCCATTTTAATATTGTCCATTCACCTACGCCTTGCTCTTCGCAGTGGTCTCTTTCCTTCTGGTTTTCCCACCAATATCCTATACGCATTCCTCGTCTCCCCCATTCCTGCTACATGCCCTGCTCACCTCATCCTCCTTGACTTGATCATTCTAATTATACTTGGAGAAGAGTACAAGTTATGAAGCTCCTCATTGTGCCATTTTCTCCAACCTCCTGTCATTTCATCTCTCTTCGGTCCAAATATTCTCCTCAACACCCTGTTCTCAAACGCCCTCAGTCTATGTTCCTCCCTTAATATAAACAGTCATAAATAAACTAACAATTCTCAGTTTTCGAAGGATTTGGGGAAGAAGATGAACTGTCAGTTTGGCGAATATTACTTAAGTGCAATTTTTTAAAGTCCTGATTAGGGTCAAGTAAGGGAATAAGAAATATTTTGAGTGTCAGGTAACAAAATTAGAGGCGAATATTAGACAGAACGGAAAAGAAAGTTACACTAGGAGAACGGAGGAGCAATAAGTATCTCCTATAATATTTGTAAACCTCAACATAAGACACTACTTGTTAGGCAGGAATTATGAAGCTTAAAGGAATAGTTTATAAAGATATGAATTAAATTAAAATATTAAATTAAATTAAAATTAAAAAAATTAAAATAAAGTACCTTTATCGCTCCAAAATAAGATACATTACATTTTGCTTGATAGTTTCTATTCCCGATATGAAGATTGCGTTTTATTAACGTCGGCCAGTACCTAACGATTTACACTTAATCATAACGTATATTCAAATTAATGTGGTACTGTATGTGAACAAATTTCAAATCTCTAAATTTATGAACAGCGGAAATATTGACTACTAAGTCTATAAACAGAAAACATTATATATAATTTTGAGGTTTAAGACTACAGCGAAACCTCTCCAAAATCTGCGGCCGTTCCGCCTATAAGTAGTCTTTGGTAGGAGTGATCTTTGAATAAGGGGGTGGATGGACGAGTGAGAATTTTGGTAGTAGAGTACAGTAAACACCATACACATGCAATATATAACAACGTATTGCCCTTAATATCACTTCACACGAATAGCAGACACATTAAATAAATTCAGTCAACTGTTAATAAAGATAAACATACGCAGTTATGCAGTTATGTACTATATACATTGCATTACTTGTCCATTGCCTTTAAAAAGGAATCTAATCTAATCTAATTCTGGTTACAGTTTTAATTTTGTTTTTGGAAACATATTCCTAACTTTATCCTGCGAACTCCTTAAATAAAGGTGCTAAATCATTACTTAACGAGTCAATCGAAATCTTCATGCTGTTTAGTATGCCCAGTGCGCTCTTTTATAGGCAGCTGGTTACTGGACGGGGACGGGGGTGGCCTTTGTAAAGGTGTTGTATTGCACTAAAATGGCCTAAAACGCAACCTGTGTGACACAAACATGATCTCTAAAGGAGTGCTCTTTAAATAGGGGCGGTCTTTTAGAGAAGTTGCACCGTATTACTAAAAAAAAAAGTAAAAAGAAAAGCTATCCCTGTAACGGGCCGTGAAGGCCCATAGGCTTGTGAGACGTTGAGGGTCCCACATTATCTAGACAGTCGGCTCAAAGATGGCAGTAAGATTGTCAGCCTCACGCGCCGGCCGCGCTTTACTCCCCAGGAAAATTATTTAATTAATTCCTGGTACTCATTTTTGTTAGAGGCTGAGTCGACGCCAGGGCCATAGTGCTACTGGAAGGATTAGGTCAATTGAAAAAAATATCCAGTGATCTTAAACACGTACACATACCAAACATCCATGCCTTGAGTGGGATTCGAACCCACGATCCCGGATTCCTAGCGTGCGAAGACAGTACATGCCTTAGACCGCTCGGCTGCCGTGACCGGCGCTCACTTTTCCTGCCAGTTAAAAATAATTGTACTGTACTATATTTTTTCGAGGGTTTGGAGGTGAGGGTACTGTAGTGCACTTGAACCAGATTACTATCGGTGTGTTCCCACTCCACGAATCACTTAATAAATTGTTTATTCTGGTGTTTCTCATTGGATACCCATTACGCAGCGTCCACTTGCATTAAGCAGCCAGCCAGTCAACCCGTCTGTCCTCAGACCACACCATCAATCTCTACCTGTCTCAAACTCCCACACATAAACACACATATCTATGGGAACTCATCAATCTTATCTGTCCTTCTGCACCTTACTCCTATCGATTGCACTGAATATCGCTTTTCCATCAGTGGAGCAAGAGATTTAGCAACAAGGTCAGCTAAGCTGCTGCACACAACATAATATTTGTACATATTTTAAGGTCGGGGGCACGCTTTAGCGTAGTTGGTTGAGATCGTTGAGACACTGTGCTACAAATCGGAAGGTCGCCGTTTCCATTCCCTATGAGGTTATTGGGAGCCACCCACATAGAATCAAGCGCTAGCCAATCAGCACAGACCACAGCAGCTCAAACGCCCATTGGTTCGCATGCCGTTAGCGACAGTTTACGTCCAACGCGCTAGTCGTCTGTCACAGTCTAGGGACCATCGACTGCTAAACGACTCGGTAAACGAACACGCAACCAACAATAGAGGACGTCCATTGCTAGGCAACGGACGTGTTTTCTAAGGGTCCGCCTCGAGGCTGTATAAGTAATACAGAAGAGGTCGGAGATCAGAATTAAGCTCGTCCATGTATGCTTTCTAACAACAATACATATTTGTTATAGAAGTTTACTTCATGGTTGTCTCTTCAAGTATCGATGATCCCACAATCTAACCCTTCGACCCGCACTGTGGCCAAGGTCAATTGTAACTAATGTCAGCAGCACAGCATTTGTTTTGATGTCATTACGAGGATGCGATTTGGTGTTTAAGAGGTTGATTGTGCACAGCGAGTGTTATATTTGGCTTACTTAGCAATTGTTTATTAACTCCTGTGGAAATATTTAAAACTAAATAACTGGAAGGTCGAAGATGAAGCCTTGTTTAAGGCCGTGTTTCTCAGCCGCTAGTACGCATCCTGTTAATAGAACTTGACGGTCGGATAAGTGGGAACGTGAGATATCGAAAATATGAACTATGATTGACGTATTACAAAAATATTTATCGTTGAAGAAATACAGTTCTTGGAAAAAACTGATCTTTCTTTTTTATGTGGGGAACAGTGGTTCTTGAAAACATGACCCGTGGTACTCACGATAAAAAAAAAGTCAGGAATTACTGCTTTAAATTAACTTACAATCTTGATATTTGACTGGAGAGACTGAATAAAACCATGAAATAAGTTAGTCAGGATTATTGACCTCGTAGTAGCTGAGTTCACTCGGCCTCTCTAATATTTAATTTTGATCTTATTAATAATACAGTAATAACAGCTAAGGGTGTGGTGTTTCAACTGCTTATGTCGTACATACATGGCAAGCATAATTAGAACAATGCAAGGCGCGAAATTATGAGACTTATGAGTGATAGCTTCTGACTTTAGTACTCGTAAGTCACACTTAGCACTTCTGTACAAAGTTACGTCACTTTAAATATCTTATAAATCTTGAAAATATTCAAAACACTCGAGAAATAAGACGTTTTTGCTTACTACTGAAATATCTTGTTAACCTGTTCTGCATGTAGATATATATATATATATATATCTCACTGTTAGATTTTAATATCTTGAACCATTAACTACTGTTGGAAAGTATCAAAGCTTTGTCTGATGTAAAGTTACCTCGGACTTGCATCAAAACCGCTGGATTTCGATCAAATAATGGACCACACAGACAAGCCATTGAAAGTGGTTTCCAACCAGTACCTAAGCAGTTGGGAGAGTTTTCAAAGAGAAACCACTAAACCAAAACGGGGAGAGGTTCCGGTCTAATCGGGCGAAGTAGAACATGAGGAACATCTGACGGTTGCTGAAGGAGCCTGATGTAAACAGTAGACTAATGTATTCTGCATAAGAGAGGGGAGCAAGCAGCAAGCAGCTTGCAGACGTTTCGGGAAGCTTAGGCGTAGATTAGAGGGGGTTATATTAAAATGGATCTTAAAGAAATAACGTGTGTGTGTGTGAACTGGATTGGAGTGACAGGATTCTTCCACTGTCATATGTGCATTCAGATTTATGGAAAGCAAATTTTGCACTGACGAATCATGCTCAAGCGGTACGCTTCTGAATTGTGTGCAGAAAGTAACCGGTTCGAATCTGGGCTGGGAAACGTAATGTCTTGGCTGATATTGTTTGTGATTTTCCTCAGTCTCTGCACACACATATTGGGATCGTACCTAAAATTTAGCTAGGGCCACTTCGTTTCATGTCCTTTCCAATTCATACTCACTGATCGTTGTATCGTTTGACTCCATCTGTCCCTATAGGCTGATATACTGAAAACTTCGATAAGAAAACAAAGTGGAAGTGTCTCTCAGCTGAATAACTGCAAAATACTGCAGGAAGAGCCTGGATCGTGGAGTTATTCATTCTTCAGGACATTCAAACCTATCTACCTGTCTACGGCTCTACAGCCATTGTGGAACTTCGCCGATTTTTTAGTTCCTTAATCTATACACAGTCGGTAGGACTCCTAGGACGAGTGATCAGCCCGTCGTAAGGCCGTTACCTACACACAGAACAACACAAACGTTGAATAAACGCAGGCACACAACCACGGCTCGAGTGGGATTCTAACCGACGACCCTAGTGTTGCCTTAGACCGCGCAGCCAATGTGATCGGCACATTGAAAACTGGTCTTTAAAAATTTAGCGTAGGAAGTTGTGCATCGCTCCTCTTCGCGGTGTCATGGTACATCATCGGGCTCCGAACTTTGGGGGGGGGGGGGGAAAGCCTTCAGATGTGAAGGGAACACGGTAAAGGTAACATCCCTGGGCTTNCTTCATTAACTAAATACCACTCCATGAAGACTTGTGGGGAGTAGAAGTATAGCTCCGTCATTCTTGACCTCGGCACTACATGAAGGTGAGTGATCAGCTTCACCCCCTGGCCGTTTTACCCTCAGGAAAAGAGATCCCCGTACCACTGGAGGCTGGGTGGACTCCAGAGCCGCTATGAACGCTGTAACGAAGAGAAAATCTCTTCGCCCTGCCCGGAATCGAATCCCGGTCGTCCAGACCGTAGCCCGTCACCATACCGACTGAGCTATCCAGTTTTCCAAATGCGAAGGGTAGCTAACATATTGGTTTGTCATTTTGTCATCTTGTCCGGAGGCAAATAGTCTCTACAGTGGGTACATCATCAAACTGCCGCTGTTTTGATATCAGTAAATATATATGTGTGCCTAATCTTCATTGCTTGAACTCCTAGCTCCATCATTCATATATTTCGCTTCAAGGTCAAGCCGCTTTATCCCTCGGCTAAAGCTGTTTCCCATTAGATTCTGGGTTGAGTATATCCCGGAGCTGTGAAGAATCTTTTCTCCATTGTCAATCGAATCGAACTATAGGCTGTTAGCTAACTGGCTGAGCTGTCCCGGGTCGCACCAGCACACAATACGAGTATTTGAGGTGCTACAAAATGGAGGTGCATTCCTAGTTCGAGCAGAGTTATCCCTGTTGCCACGTTTTGCAGTCCGTAGACCTGGAACCCGTTGCCAGCCTATCACATATATTGTAACATCATCAATCCTCTATTGAAGTCAACGCTTTCCTGCATGCTGTGTGAAGTAGAGCTCGTAAAGAGGTGAAGATAAACATCCACAACCGAAGACTGATGAAGTGGTGAAAACAGCAGTCCTCTTTCAAGACATATTCTACCTAAGGGGAAAGTGTCACACTCTATGAAAAGGAAACACAAGCACGTAATTTTTTTAAGTCAGAGGAACAAGAAATTTTAAAGACTAAAAATGACTGCTGTAATTTTGAATGCACAGTTTAAAACTGCTGTGTTTGCAATTCTGTAACCCTCATTAGTCTTCCTGCTCTTTATTGGTCATGAAGTTCTTTCGGCAAGAGGAGGCAAAAATATTACATCGCATACAGGTGCTATTGCCGCTCAGAGTATCAAGAAACTACGCCACCTTCTACAGAACCAGAAGGTTCATTATCATATTCGAAAATATTCCGCAACTATCTAGTGGCATAAACGATAAAAGGAAAAATCGATCTATAACGCAATAGCTATACCTCCATAAACAAACAACAAAAACAAACCCCGTGGCTTTAGTTCGCAAGCGAACTATACCGACCGAGCGACCGTCGCTTGTCGACGAAATTAGTGCCAACTTTAGCGGATAGAGGGTGTCGCGTGGTCAGCGCAACGAATCCCCACGGCCGTTAATTTTCGTTTTTTTTTTCTGGACCGAAACCGCCATTTCTTTGAAATATCTCCTCAGTTACCCTCATGAGGCTGAGTGGACCCCGTTCCGGACCCACTACTCAGAAATCTGGTAGCGCCGGGAATCGAACCCGGACCTCTGGATCCATAGCCAGGAACTCTGATCACTAGACCACACAGGTGGTCTGCAAATTTATCAATAAATGAAATTACTCATACGTTTATGGTTTATTTAACAACGATGTCGGTAATTCATACTACACGGAGCTGAGTGGTAGCGTAATTAATGAATGGGTATGGGAGGGTACGTGGAAAGAAGCGGTTCATCATTGTCTGGAGAGCCTGATGAAAACCACGAAAACTTGAAACTTCCAAATAGGAAAAATGATTGCTACCCACCTGTCTACGACATTCAGTGAATAAAACTATCGAATATTTATAAATATTTAACATTAGAGCGTAGAAGACTTAAGGAAGTTGTACATACACAGACAGGTGCTACGCAGTTGCATAAGTTCTATGGATTCGAATGGAAAGACGAGTTAGTTTTATACTGGTACGTGTAGCTTATTTCTATCATGAGGTAGGCAGAAGAAGATTACATAATTAGAAGCTTAATATTTTATGGTCTCCAACAGTTGTTATTGAAAGTAAAATAAATGCATTCCCGTTGCATTAATTACATGAATATGAAAGTGCAGATTTAAGCTATTTCAGCCAACTACAACTTTTATCATAAAGTAATTAAAGCTTTACATATTCCTGTGATTTTGACTAATTAAGAGAGATTGTAACGGAAATGCCAATAATTCCACCCATCCGAACTAGAACCCGTTATTTTCGTCACGCTTACCCCCTACACGTGACAATATGTAGGCCAAGGCCTATACTGAATTTCAATTGTAATGGTCATGAGCCGGACGGGCGAGGGGTCGGAGTTCGAGTTCCATTAGGAACAAGATTTTTTCCTCTCCGCGTCATCCAGACCGGTCTGGGGCCGACCCAGCCTCCTATCCAAGGGGCATCGGGTGTAAGGGCCTGAAGCTGACCACTCATCTCCAACTAGTGCCGAGGTCAAGAACACGTGGATCTGTACATCCACTCCCACATACGTCTTCGCAGCGTGATGCACAGGGACAACTTTAACTTTCACCTTTTAGCCTTAAGACAGCGCGGTGTATTCATGCACTGATGGAATGGATCGTAAAGAAACAAGCTTGAGAGTGTGAAGTGGATTCATCTGGCTCAGTATCTTATAGTGGCCAATGGCGGGCTTATGTGGACACGATAATGAATCTTTGGATTCCTTGGGAATTTCTTTAGAATCTGAGAGACTATCACGTTCCTAATGAATATACTGATAATTTAATAAGTTACACCTGGAGGTTCCCATGTTTACAAGCAGAGGATATGCTTGCTGACTATACACAGACGGTTCATTACTGATGGTATATCCTACCGAGGAAAAATTCAGATTTTGGACGTGTATCGCTTATGAGTTCAAGTATGTTGATACAACGCTTCGTTAGATGAAGTCAAAGAACATAGAAAGGATAAGAGAACTTAAAGTGGCTATATCATTTAAAGCGATAATCTGTTACATGTATGAACCTTAAACACGCATCAGATATACGAGTTTAATCGGCCTCTAAAACATACTCCCAGCAGCACATCATTACTGAGAGATATAATTTGGAATGAAGAGTTTCTTGGATCGAAATTTGTGCCTGGTATCATAACATACTTTTCAATTTTTCGATGATTTATTCAGGGATGTTATTTTTATATAATAAAACTTCGGCTGGGATTTGAACCAGTTATTCTGTGCAAGCGGAAACAACAATTGTAGCCTGCTTGTTTGTTGGTAATATTCGGAAAGTACAAGATTTGTTACTTATAAAGAGAAAAAATAAACAAGAAAACGAGTTACGGGCATAAATCATAAAGCCTACTTTTCTACTGCACAGTAAATTATTCCTATAATTCTTATATAGTTAATTCCCCCTGTCGTATTTGGCTGACGTAAATATGTAAGCCTACTGGAGCAATAAAATTATAACTAAGCACTCTTGCGCAGTGGTCATACCCTCGAATCCTAGCAGTATGGGAATTCCTTTTATTGGTAGCAATATTAAATTCATTATTATTATTATTATTATTATTATTATTATTATTATTATTATTATTATTATTATTGTACGAATTGTCGTATTTTATATTTTGTTAAGTTTTCTTGTTTCTTGCTAAGTACTTGTACAGTCTCTGGGCCGTTAAATTTGCACATAGGTAAACAAAAATTGAAGTGAACTGAATTATCATCATTGCTATTATTCAAGTAATAAAAGTTGTTTTTTATTTTGTGTGTTTTGTGGCTTTTCGTTACTCGTGCTCACCTTTTAATTGATTTTAGAGGTGTTAAGTTAGCATGTAAATAAATATGAATTGAATTAATTATTATTGGCGAAATTTATTTCTTAAATACTAACCTCATCTAAGTTACGAATTTTGCACTGTTGCCATTTTTGAATTAGTTTATATATAAACAACCTGGCTACGATCTTTCTCCATACCAAATTTCGCATGTCTAGAGCCAGTGTTTCATTGGTTATCATAATCAAACCAAAAGCTAAATAAAAATTTATGCAGCCACCATGTTTTAGTTGAGAGTCAAGATAACATTTGTTTCGCTTACTTTTTCTGCCCTAAAGTTGGAGGCAATACGTTCCTCCGAAACATCAGTAAATTCCTACCAGACTAGGTGACGTAACATCCGAGTGGATTGCATAAATTAGCATGCTGTTGTACATTCTACAAAAATTACCTCGACAAATGTTACATATTTTATAAAGATATGTTACCCTAATCAATTCACGATTATATATCAAATGTACTCGTACATCAATAATGTCGCTCCCATCTCATGAGATAGTGCATCTACCATTTTGTTATTGGGAATTATGGGATATTAAGAATTGTTGGTCTGATCTAAAATAACAGACTATTCGTACAAAATATTGGTGAATATCAGTGAACCGCACCGAAATCTGAAAAGGTGGCACAGACACGCAGCCACAGAAACACACACAAACAGCTTCATTATCCTCTTTCGCTCTGGTTTTTATCCTGTACCATCTCAGCCTGTCCACATCCCCACACATCTTCTCTAAAATCGATTTTAATTGTACTCTCCCATCTGCAGTTTTTTTTTTCTTTACTTTTTCCATCTGATTTTATATACACTGCTCCTCTCTCTCTGCAACGTCATACATGCTATGTCTCATTTCCTCATCCTCCTGCTACTTCTCTTTCTTATGTCTAAATATTCTCCTCTTCATACATAATCGTTAGCTCTGGCATATCTAATTCAATTTGGTTGGAGATTATGGGAGGTAAAAGATCGGTGGAACTCACTCAGTTGTTTGCAGGATTTGAGATCCTCACGAAGAGTTCTGTCTTCTGGGATATTACCGACTTCAGAGAAACGTGTCGCCTCCATCTTCAAAATCTAAGAAGCAAGTCACCTCCATCTTCACAGTCGAAGAATAGGCTAATAAGAAATCAACGTGAAACAGGTAACAAGCAGAGTTCTGTTTGCTACCTTCTTCACGCTGATTTCTTGCTTGACTTATTCTTCGGCACTGAAGATAGAGGCGACACGTTCTTCCGAAACGTCAGTTACCGTATTTACGCATGTATAGGCCGCAGCACAATTTTCAGANAAACAAGCAGAGTCCTGTTTGCTACCTTCTTCACGCTGATTTCTTGTTTGACTTATTCTTCGACACTGGAGATAGAGGCGACACGTTCTTCCGAAACGTCAGTTAATTTCCAACGGACTACATGGCATTATATTCCAGAATGGAAAACTCTTCTATGTACGTGTTTATTTACTAGCGACTTCGCTTCCTGCACTGGAATCCAGTCATAACCTCCATTATGCACATTGAAGAAACACAATACGGGAATTTGGAACCTGTTTCAGATAAGCAATATTCATGAACGTACATACAGCTGGCGGCAGTGAGACTGGACTTACCGACAGAATTACTACGTACTACCTGCAGTCGTCATTCGTCGCACTGTGTTACCGTAAACTTACGCTGCGCTATAACAGTATTAATATATAGACAGATACATAGCTACATACTCTGATGATACTTTTCTCCGTGGTCTTTAGTCCGCAAGCGAACTATACCGACCGAGAGACCGCAGCTTCTCGGCGAAGTCAGTACCAACTTCAGCGGATAGAGAGTGTCACGTTGTCAGCGCAACGGATCCCCACGGTTGTTAATCTCGGTTTTGTAGACCGGAGCCGCTAGTTCCTTGAAATAGCTCCTCAGTTATCCTCACGAGGCTGAGGGTATTCCGTTCCAGACCCACTACTTCTCAGAAAATGTAGCGTCGGGAATCGAACCCGGGACCTGTGAATCTGTAACCAGGAACTCTGGCCACTAGACCACAGAGGCGGTTAGCCTGATGATGGCACATACTATATAGAAACTAATGACAGAATGAACAATTAATTGTTCGAAATGATGCCGAAGGAAGAGATCGATGTCTCATTCGAGGTATATATATATATATACGTACCTAGAGTTACTGAGAAACACGACGAAAGACCTCAGTCAGGATTGCCGGTTTCTGGGCCTCAAGCACATGAATCAGCGACGTTCGGTGTTGTTGGAGGTAAATGTCATTCAGTGTCTATAACAAACATTTACCCCCTCCGTGCCTGTCTCTAAACAAGGGCTCCGTAATTGTGAGTATTCGTGGGCACAGTCGTGTAGAAATATAAATGTTTCTTTATTTGTAAGCATCAGCACATTCAATATGGCGCGGGGGTGGGGGTGAAATGACTTGTGTTTCTTATGAAATTTTTAAGACTGAAAGGAGTGAGTGGTTGAGTGACGGTCCCAGAAGGAGAGAGTGCGTGGCTCGTTTCAGTCAAGTTGCATCACAATTCTTCTTGTAGGTCTCAACTTCTCGTCTACAGTCTTCTTGTTTGTTTGTCTTGCTCTTTCGCCTACCCTTTCTCCTTTTATTTGGTACCTGAGTCTTTTCACTCCCCATTTGTAACATTCATCAATCTGAGTCTGTTTTGCTATTTCTGTACAGACGTCATTTGTTGCTTTTGATTTATTATTTGTGGCTATTACTTTTGTACGTATGAAGCTCTCCAGAACGTCCACCTCCTGTAATTCTTCCACGACTTCAGTAGTTGTTTGATCTCCTTTTCTTCTCTCAGCATCACCGAAACATACTTGTGAAAAGAAGGTCGTTTAATATGGAAAAAAAAATTGTTAATCAGCGCCGAAGTTAGGTTTTGGTACTCCTTGAAATATGCATCAAAGAATGTTTTTCTTAAGCGACATAACGAAACTTCAATTTACTTTCCATTTAGGTCTATTTCCTGAACAGACATATGGGCCTATATCATGAAGTGTTAGCTGATCAGTGAACTACGTTTCAAATGCTTTTGATCTCGAAAAACATTAGTTTGCCTTAGAAATATTCTCTTTGAATATTAATTTTGGCGTAGGTGGTGGAAAATATTAAAATGGATCTTAGAGAGATAGGATGGGATGATGTGGATTGGTTTTATCTGGCTCAGGATAGGGACCATTGGAGGGCTCTTGTGAACACGGTAATGAACTGTCGGGTTCCATAAAATGCTGGGAAATTCTTGAGTGGCTGCAGATTTGGGTTCTAAAGAAGGGTTCAGCTCCATAAGTAAGTAAGTAAGTAAGTAAGCCAGAAAACGTGAAGAGAAGAAACTCTTTGGGAGAGCTAGCTTTGGACGTGATATGAATTTGATTTCACTGGATCAAGGTGATGTCCAATGATATGCTTTTGTAACTTAATACTAAACTTTCGGATTTCAAAGGCTAAACTAAGAGGAATTTGTGTGCATACTTGTTTGAAACATTTTAGGGTGTGTCATACCTTGAGTAGATTTCCTTACGGAAGAAAACTTCTCCTGTTAAACGATATATCCTGTGTGACTGAGTTCCGCTCACCTGTTGAAAGTAGAATCTAGTGTCGTTCCAATGACATGACCATCTGTAGAGGCAGCCTCAATTATACTGTAGGCAAAGAATAGCTGAGCAACTGTTGTCTCTTCAGCGTGAGGTAAATACACTGTATTAACTGTACATGCTACCTAGAGTCGAATTATAAGTGAATATGGTACAGGAAAATTCTGTCTATAATGTACAAAATGCAGACCTAATATTGATGCTGCATGTTTGCTCAAGGCAAGAACTGTGAAGGCAGTAGTTATAGCCCGTTACTGAAGAACGGTTTTGCAAACGAGCATGTTTCCACAGCAAGTTTGATACAGTAATGGGAAGCGGTGCTCTCTACGTTGTCCGTGCGGAGATATTATAAGCACGACAAGCCTAGAGACAGTTTTCAGTTAGAAAAGAGTTACTGTAGCCGAGGATAAGTAGAATTTGAAGATCTCACGGCGGTAGTTATGAACGAGGTCGGTCTCCAGGAGTATAAGGACATGCTGGATCAGGAGCACGTGTGGCAGGTAAAGGAAAGGTTAAAGGTGAAGCTATCCCTATAACAGGCTGTGAGGTTGTGAGACGTCGAGGCTTCCATATTTTTTCTAGACATTCGGTTCACAGATGGCGGTGAGGTCAGCCTTACTCGCCGGCCGCCCTTTACGCCCCAGGTAAATTCCTGGTACTAATTTATGTTAGAGACTCAGTCGACCCAAGGGCCATAGTGAGCCTGGAAGGATTAGCTCAATTGAAAAATTCAATGATCTCATCAGGAATCTAACCCGCGACCTTCCAGCCTGTAGCATAGTGCATCCTACTAATATATAGTATATGTACTATGTATACCGTGCACATATCCATTCTACGCGCGGTAGCGTAGTCGGTTCAGGCACTATGCTACAAACCGGAAGGTCGCGGGTTCGATTGCCGATTAGGTGATGGGATTTTTCAATTGACCTAATCCTTCAGCCGAACTATAGCCCTAAGGTCGGCTCGACTCAGCCTCTGACAAAAATCAGTACCAGGCATCTTTCTCGGAGTAAAGGACGACCGGCACATAAGGCTGACCTCACCGCCATCTGTGAGCCGATTTTCTAGAAAATGTGGGAACCTTGACTTCTTACAGCCCTACAGGCCTCCACGGCTCTTAGAGGGATAGCTTTACCTTTTTACTTTCACATATCCATTCGATGAACGTATGTAACGTGTTTTGCGTTACAGATCTCACTTCTGACACCAATTGTCGCGTATCGGGCGTATATCGCGACAAATAACTTCTCGACGTATTTGATGTAGCGAATTTTATTTCACATTCGCACTTACAATCACCCAAATTACANACTTTTTCTTTCACATATCCATTCGATGAACATATTTATACGAAGCAAACAAACAGATCAAGTTAAACTGTTAACATATGCAGACAATTGAAACTGTACAGCGTTACCAGTGAGCATACAAATGTTTAACCTCCACTCCACATTGCACACACAAAACTGGCTTACGTACAACTGAAGCGTGGCGAAACACCGTAGACTGCCGACAGCTATGGATTTCCGCAGAGATGACAGCGCAATGCTGACTCTAAGGCAGCTAGTCCACAAAAATTTGAAATGACCCAAAATAGAAATGTTTATATTATTATTTCATAGGAGAAACGAAGTATCCGAAACGTGACAGGCAAGACAGTCTATGGAATTTTTGTAGGGGAACCTTTTATGTAGTGAAGGAGATTAAGAAGAAAGTTAGAGGACAATATTAAAATGGATAGTAGGAAAACTGATCGTAATAACGTGGAAAATATTGAACTGTGTATACCATCGCATTCTGTTACCAAATAACTTGTTAATTGATTAATCAGATAGTTGCTAAGAAATATGGCCTCGCCATAGCTCAAGCGGTTAGTCGTTGGCTTCTCACCGCGGCGGCCCGGGTTCGATTCCGGGTCTGGTCAAGTGGGATTTGTGGTGGACAAAGTGGCGCTGGGGCAGGTTTTCTCCGAGAATACTTCGGTTTCCCCTGCTAATCTTCATTCCACCAATTGCTCCACAATCACCCTCACCTATCATCTGGGGCTGGTACAGTAGGCCAGAAGTGGCCGCAGTACAAGGGACTTAGTCCGACCCCACTAACAATAAACAAAAATAATAAGGAATACCAACACTTTTCATAGCATTATCCAGGAACTTCGAAGCTGTTGTTGATTGTATTACCAAAGCGGAAAAATATTGTAATTCCCGTTTCAGAAAGAACATCCTCTGAGTAGTTTGTGCGTTCGCAACTAACAAAGTTGGAAAAATTCGCCTGTTTACTTAGATATGTTTGTCTGTCTGCCCTTCTGTTCGCGTGTAACAATCCGAGAACGACCTGACAGAATTTATTTGAACTTAATGTTGAAGATCATATTTTTATTGGACTACCAACCGTGTAAATTGCTTAACGATAGCCGGTGCTTCAGGGGCCATCTCTGTCCCCATTATCAGGGTCTGATATTTGTGAATAGGTAACTATTTTGGTAATAGTATAAGAAAGGTAACAGACACTACACATGAATCCCTACGGCCGTTTTTGCGTGCATCTCGAGTGTGTCTCGCTAAATACCTATCGGAGCGAAAAATCGTTCGGTCAAACGATGTGCCTAAAGATAAAACGCGCTTTATATCCAAAGTTCTTTCTTCGTTAAGTTTTAAGTTAAGGCAAAATGTAAAGACATCCCTGTGCTTAATTAATTAAACACGATGCCATGAAGACGTATATGGGAGTAAAGGTATAGCTCGATTATTCTTGGTCTCGGCACTAGATAGAGATGAGTAGTCAGCTTCACGTCTCGGCCTTTTTACCCCCAGGAGAAAGAGACCACTCTACGCATTGTATAAGAGTCGGAGTGAGCTCCAGAGTCAGTTTGAACGCTGTGAAGTAGAGAAAATCTCTTGCTCCCTGCCGGAACTCGAAACCTTGTCATCCAGTCCGTAGAGCGTAGTTATACCTATTGCGATGATCCGGGTCCTGAGTTGTACGTTAACAGAGATAAATACACAAAAGAGGGCGAAAGTGTCAGAATTATTACGCTAAGCATAACATGTAACTTGTTGCACGAGGCACATCGTGAGGAGTTCTGTATCCTGCAATATAACGTCGCGTAGTGTGGTAGACTTTTATTGATGATTCGGAGGTGCGTACTGTCTCCATCTTCAAGGTAAAGAGTAAGCGAAGTAAGGTACCAGCAAGAAGGAAGTAGGAAGTAGGTTGGGGATTCTGGATGACATGCAAGCAGACAGAATTCTACATGGTGACCGTTTTGAGATCCTCACGTTTCTATCAGTAATGCAAACCCATTTGTATTAAGCAGACATCAGACTGAGAGTAAGGAGACGTAAGAATTGCAACAACGGAGCTGGAAATAGACAGAATGTGTACCCACACGCTTCCTAATTTACGTATTTACTCACTATACTTGGAGCACCTAAACGTAGGTGATAGAGTAATAAGAGATGTAGTTTCGCATCTATATAAAACAACAGATAAAATTATATCGTATCGGCCTATTTTAATGTTCAATATCTATTTTGGAGGCAAGAAAATAGAGTTCCCCTTTTGAATTTCTTCTCATTCTTGTCATATTGATAATCTAATTTGGAAGTAATAGTAAAGTTGTCCCTGTGCTTAATTACTTACACGCCCCGCCATGAAGACATGGGGTGGGGGTAGAGCTATAACTCCAACATTCTTGTCCTCGGCACCAGATATAGGTGAGTGATCAGCTTCACGCCTCGCCCGCATTGTCCTCGGGGAAAGATCCCTAGTTACCCATTGGATAGGAGGCCGGGTGGCATTGTGAGCTCTACGCTGTGTAGCACAGAAAAATCGCTTGCTCCTCCCGGGAATCGAACCCCGTGGGCTGTCGCTGAACCTACTGAGTTATGTCGATTCCCATAATCGAAGTTATGTTTGTTATGTTTTATACATGTTGCATATGCGATACATCTGATCTACTCAGGCAGAGGAATGAAGGAAACTGTAGCCTTTGCAAGTACATCACTGAATTATAAAACAAACTCGAGCAGACCAACGCTGCCATCACTGCAAACAGGTCACCCGATAAATATATTTCCAGCTCCACGGTTTCATTATTAGAACCAACGGGTCTGGTGAATAAATCAGTTGAACATAATAGCAGAATCTGTATTATGTGTCTCGAAACACACCAGTCCATTTAGTTTAGTTCTTTTTTTGCGCTCTGTAATAGCCATCATTGTGCTTAACATACTTTAAAATGGCCAATTTCATGGCGTCAGATGCACGCTTTTGAAACTATTAAACCCAGAAACCACAAAATAATTTAATTACCTTAACTGTCAACAAGTAACTGATTTCAGGTAGCTTTGATTTAAATTCATATCCTGATATTTTCACTCTTTCATCTCTTAAAACTTTTATATCCTTTGCGCATAAAGCATAAAATGAACTAAGAATGAGATCTGCCCTTTTGTTCGCTTGTTTAATTTTAGAAACTACTCAAGGAATTTCGATGAAATTTGATTATGGGAATCAGCACTAAAACCTGTTTGGCTGATTTCACTTTGATTCAAATCGATCAGATACACAACATTCAAAATTTTATTTTATCTTTTTTTTAGAGAGAGAGAGAGAGCACAATTGGCGAACAATGTATACGTGACAGTAACACCACTTCAAATCGAAGAGAGATATTGGGAAGAGTTTGAAAAAAATAAATATCTCGCAATCCTAGACCTACCGATAAATAAATTCATGATTTGTACAATAACAAAATTCGTGTTTACGTTAGGGGTACTGTATAAGCTCTATTCTGCATGAAATTCATCGTACAAAATGTTATGTAAAAGTTAAATATAAGGTCGTCAAAATGTAGGTAGTATATTTGAAATATTTTCGAAACGGCAAACGCTTAAAGTGAAGAAAATATATTCTGACTCTTAAGTACTATGTGTAGCTTTCTAAGAATTGCGTTTATTTGCAACATAATTAATCATACAAGACCTACAAGGCATTAATTTGTTTCTGCTTTTTAGAAAATATGTTAATGTGTCCATAAGATTTTTGGAAACCTTTAGTAATTATTAATAGTGACAAATTAACTTTGTTGAAAAACATATTCATATTTGTAATATCCATTCAGGTTTTAAATATTTTCTTGAATATACCCAGAATACAGTAAACATAACATAAACAACAAGATCTTTTGAATTACTGGAATCTAACGAAAGAAACTAGGCTTTGGGAGGTTTTAACTTGTAATAAACTGTCAAGAACTGCAGAAAGGTAAATATATCCATGTAACAGGACGTGGAGGCCTATAGGGTTGTGAGACGTCGAGGCTCCAATATTTTCTAGACAGCCGGCTCACAGATGGCGGTGAGGTCAGCGTTACGCGCCGGCCATCGTTTACCCCCAGGAAGATTCCTGGCACTCAATTCTGTTAAAGGTTGAGTCGACCCCAGCGACATAATGCGGCTGGAAAGATTAGGTTGATTGAAAAATCCAGTAACCTCATCGGGATTCGATCCTGCGACGTTCCGGCTTGTAGCGTTGTGCCCAAACCAACTACGCTACCGCATGCCCCTTGATAAATTGCAGTTGCTACAAAATAAAGCTAGAGATTATAAATTATCATTGATCGTAACGTTGTTTTGCACGGTAATCTGGAATGGTTAACCAAGTCAGAGCATAATTAATGATGATGTCTGTAGCATACGGTGTTCTTACATGATCACCCATCTAAGAACAGACCACTATTTTTGTTGCTGCTAACCAGAGGAGGAGTGACGTTTGACCTTTTCCGAAAGACGCTACAAACTGTAATAGAGGTCACTGATTTGATCGCCTGTGTCCCTGTGTTCTTCTAGCTTTGTGCAGGGACAGACCGTTCTGGTTCAGAAGCCAGAAGACTCAAACGAGGAGAATCACGAAGCTTAGGAAAGCTTTGTAATTTCCTTTTGTCTCTGCCTCCGAGAAACTGACGGTAGAGAACCTTCAGTTTGTATTTTCCCAATTAAACTGAAGTTCTCCCAAAACAGCTTCGAATACTTAGACGCGGAGATTCGCTAAGCCCTCAAGACGCGGAGCGAACGTTTGAATGGAGAGTGGCGCGAGACAAACACCGTACATTCTTCACACCGGCACTGAATCCATAAAGTAGAATGTCCAGGTGTCCTGGTACTTGGGACATCAGATCTACACTTGGTCGTCGACTTGCGACCGACTTCTGTTCTGACTGACAGGTCGTAAGTCGGCCATATATTTATTAACAGTATTTTTTTAACCTCTCTAATCTTTTTATCATCTTCATAATTTATTTTTAAAAACTTTTACATTTTAATCATTTTTTTTCTTTTTAAATACAGTAATGTTTCTATCTTTTACTTGGCGATACTCTACATATCTTCATTTCTGCGCCTAGGCTGTCTGTACATACTGTGGTCGTAAGTCGCATAGGTCGTAAGTCGACGACCAAGTGTATTTATCTGTCCGTCAGCATGATTCATAATCCAGATACCCGAGCACGTTGCTTTAGCGGTAATGCTTTATCTGTCTATTGCTCTACAGTAATTTTTTGCACCTAGACCGCTTTTTCAGTTCCTTAATTCTATACACAGTCGGTATGACTCCTTGGACGGGGGATCAGCCCGTCGCAGGGCCGATACCTACTCACAGGACAACACAAAGACAGAATAAATGCACACAGATATCCATGCTTCGAGTGGGATTCGAACACACGATCCCAGGGTTCGAGCGGGTGAAGACGTTTCATGCCTTAGACCGCGCGGCCGCTGTAATCGGTAGTGGTAACGCNGGCCGCTACCTATACACAGGACAACACACAGACAGAATAAATGCACACAGATGTCCATGCTTCGAGTGGGATTCGAACACACGATCCAAGGGTTCGAGCGGGCGAAGACGGTTCATGCCTTAGACCGCGCGGCCGCTGTAATCGGTAGTGGTAACGCTCTAGACCCATAATTAATTTCTGATTTCGACGCAGCTACTAGTTAACCTAACTGATCGCTTTCGTGATTTTCCTCAGATCCTTTATACAATGCTAACGTAAAAACAAGTAGGACCGCCGCTTTTATTTTCATTCACTCTAAGTATTTGTTATACATAATAGCCTAATCTCTTGCTGTCTAACCTATAAAATTCAGAAAGTGATACTAAAAGAGTAAGAATTCTCCGTCCTCCCTTGCCAATGCCAAGATCGAACACTGAAAATAAGACAGCTGTCTCTATCCTCCATACCATTATACAGTGCATTGAGTGTAATAGTCTCTGATCTCATTCGATGTTAAGTGATATCTGCAGTCAGTACAGTGTCGTTTAATAGCATAACTACGAGTACCTACAGAATAAACTAGTGTCTGTCGTTTATGACTAAAATCGACGGTTAATTCAATTGCAGTACTCACGCATGAGATGTCTTGCTTACAAATACCTTACAGGCCATTGCAGTACAAGTTTTTTCTTTGTTTCACAAGATCAGCAAAAGAAAACTCTCCCATCATATCTCAAAATGTAAACTGTTCACATTACCTATACGGGGGCACGCGGTAGCGTATTTGGTTGAGACACTACGCTAAAAGCGGGTTCAAGTCCCAGTGAGGTCATTGGATTTTTTCAATTGACCCAATCCTTCCAGCCGCACTATGGCCCTGGGGTCGACTCAGCCTCTAACAGAAATGAGTACCAGGAATATTCTTGAAATGTTCTTGGGGGTAAAAGGTGGCAGGCGCGTAAGGCTGACAACCCGACCGCCATCTGTGAGTCGATTGTCTAGAATATGTGGCAGACTCACTTCTCACAAGTCTATGGGCCTCCACGGTTTGTTACAGGGATAAATTTGCCTTTCATCTTTAGCAATATTAGTGAAAGAAATCTAAAATATTTCTCCCTCTCTCAATAATTGAAACCAATTTTTTGTCGCTTTTGTGTGGCGTAAATCATACTTTACCATACAAATACACTAAGAGAGGCAGGCTTTTTCCATAACTGCTAAAACGTAACGTTCTTTTCACAATGTGACGATACTAAATTTTACGGTATATAAGCCAGAAGGTCGTGGGTTCAAGTCCCGATGAGGTCACTGGATTTTTCCAATTGACCTAATCCTTCCAGCCCTACTATGGCCCTGGGATTGTCTCAGCCTCTGACACAAATGAGTACCAGGAATTAATTAAATAATATTCCTGGGGAGTAAAGCGCGGCCGGCGCCTAAGGCTGGCAACCTTATCGCCATCTTTGAGCCGATTGTCTAGATCAGGCATGTCCAACTTCAAACAGGTTGTGATCGACTTTTTAATGCCAAAACCGCCAGTGATTTACCACCCCCTCGTATCGTCGTACCTCGCTTTAAGCAAAAATATTGGTAAAAACAATACGAACACATGATGTTTGTTGTAAAAGCAACATGCATAGAAAGTACAGACTACTTTAATACGTATTTTCCCTTCAAAATCTGAATATAATCATATTATAAGTGAATTTACATGCTTTTGACGTATAATTTCCTTATAGGCCTATGAGATCGACCAAAAATCGTCCCGCGATCGTCGCGTTGGAGATGCCTGGTCTAGATACTGTGGGACCCTCAACGTCTCACAACCCTATGGGCCTTCACGGCCTGTTACAGGGATAGCTTTACTTCTTTACATTTTTTTACTTTATACATTAATATCCAAATATACCATACCAAAAAGTGAGATGTCTTTTATTCAACATTTAGCATTGAAAGGATTAAAACTATAGCAATTAATTATCAGTGATAACAGAGCAATCGAATTTTACTACAAGACCGAGTTCTTTCTTGTTCCTTTTCGCAAGACACTTCTGAAATATTTGAAACTCAGACGAGAAACGAGACATTCTTTGGACATATTTCTTCATTTGGAGACAAATTAATACGATGTCTGTTCCAAAGAATTCACCCTACAGATTCTATAATGCTCCAGAATCCTCCTTGTGCTTGTGTTCTAAATCCGTCAATATGAGTTCTGTTTATTTCCTTTCATCAGCATTTAAAAGAAATTGAATCCAAACCAGGCAGACATTGGTAGAGCGGAGAAGGGTTATGGCAGACAGATAACCAAGAAGATATCCGACTAACATAAGTAGGATGGATCAGTGTTAGAAGTATCTCCGTCAACAGACGATGAAGAAGCAGGAATGAATGTCTTCGTTCATTTTTTTTTTCAGAAACGAAGGTCCTATATACTCAAAGAAGACGTTTGTGTGATTGTACTGCACTTCGTCCTTCCTTGTCTACTGCTATGAACAGAGCGCAGTTAATAAAAAAAGTTTGGAACCCCTTAAGCTGAGGTTTGAAGTAAACTTGCGGTTGTGTAAAAGTTCCAAGTTTTATCTTAAGAGAATTGAAGACGCAGTGCCACTAAATGAATTAATACCTGACCATCAATTTGGGTTCCGAAGAAAACACTCAACAATGCAGCAATGCTATCGAATTATCAATAAAATTAAAACCAGTCTTGAAGGAAGAGAGTATTGTGCTTCAGTATTTCTAGACGTACAGCAAGCCTTTGACAAGGTCTGGAATGCGGGACTCCTATTCAAATTAAAAACATACTAACTAAACGATTTTACATTATTTTGAAATCTTATTTACATGATCGATACCTTCAAGTGAAATTAGACGATGACCTTTCCGATTATAAAACTATAAAATCAAGAGTTCCCCAAGGTAGCGTACTTGGACCATTCCTGTACTTAATATTCACTGCTGATCTCCCACAAACTAACGATACCTTAATTGTCACATTTGCAGACGACACTGCTATACTAACGTCCGATCTAGATCCTAGAAGAACATCTGAAAAGCTGCAGTACCATCTCGATACTCTTTATATATGGTTACAACAATGGAAGATATGTGTTAATACCAACAAATCAGTTCAAATAACATTTACTACAAAAGAAAAAGCAGATGCCCTCAGGTTAACGTAAACAACGACCATATAACCAGTAAAAAGAGAGGTCAAATACCTCGGACACTACCTAGATGAGAAGCTGACATGGAAAACGCACATAAAAGTGAAGAGACGCCAACTTGATCTAAAAATAAAAAATATGCACTGGCCACTCAACCGTAAGTCCAAACTATCTCTGGAAAATAAATTAATCATTTACAAATACATACGTAAACCAATTTGGACATATGGTATAGAACTATGGGGTTGTAGTAAACCATCAAATACCAAAATTCTTCAGTCATTCCAATCCAGAACACTCCGTGTGATATCTGGAACACCATGGTATGTTTCTAACCAAACTTTACATGAAGATTTCAAAATACCATTAATACAAGATGTAATTAAGTCAAACAAACAAATACAGAGATCAAACAACAGAGCATGTAAACCATCTCATAAGTGACATATTCGCCCAACCCTTGGAAAAAAGAAGACTGAAGAAACTCTGGCCAGAAGACCTCGATGATGTGTAAACCACACGGAGAACCATCAATGAATGGTACCCGTCACAAGCCTTCAAATTTTAAACCATTTACTTATTACTCACATTGTTACTATGGAGTAGATTGTAAATTTGCAAGAAATAAAGTTTTATCTGATCCTACGACGCAGATCTACTTACCGGATAACAATTGGATGATTCTGACCACAATTGGATATGTAATATCGCTTATAAAATTATTTCGTTCGTAAGTTGGGGCGTCAAGCTGACCACTCATCTCTAACTAGTGTCTTCGTGGCATAGTGCTTAATTACGTAAGCGCAGCGACACTTTAGTTCGTAAGTTACTAAGAGGTGCTCTGTCAGCTGCGGGTTTTATGGCGTCGAATCAAATTACATGAAGTCTCTATTGTAAAATGAAGCTTATAACAGATGGAACAATACTGGTCAATATAAATCTGTTACACAAAAATCTAAGAATAGTTGTTGTCTGTGCATCATTCACCCGGACATCAGCGCATATAGAGCCAGCAACTTACTGCTAGAGCTCTCTGATGCATGTCAGACAATTTTTAAAAGTAAAAGATTCTATGCCTGTATTAAGGACGGAGAGAACGTTGCTATTAGCCTGTCTGTATATTGGATAAATAGGCTTACAAGCTTGTTCGAAATGCAACCCATGAAATGTCTGCAATCTATTTTGAAAACAGGGGGTTCCTAAACGAACTAAAGGACTACATTCCTTTCAATCCAGAAACTCTGAGTTATTACGGGATTTATATAGGGATTAACGCCAACAAACACGTTAAACTAGATTAATTTCTTGAATGTAAGCAGTATTTGGTACAATAGACCATAGACAATATTAGTCGAAAAACCTGTATGAAGGAGACAGTTTTTGAGACGTAGGTATAAAGTGAAGGATACTGTTACAAGAATCTTATGTGTGTGGAAAGGCTCAAACTGGCTCAAGATATGATACGCTGATATTGTCTAGTGAAAGCGGTTAATTAGTCTCCGAGTTCAGCAATGAGAAGAGAGTTCATTGATTTGATGAGCGACCATTGACTTCTCAAGGAGGACTCGGCCCGATAGAGTTAGTGCATCAGGGGTCAGAGTAGACTGAGTCACTTAGGTACATGGCCCACAACCTGCTTATAATAAACAGGATCGATCCCTCCCGATTTTGCTCGCTTCTAATATTTTTTTTTTAATGTTAGGATGTTTATTCTAAACGAATTAGATTCAACTTGGAATCGAACCAAGTAAGGGATCCCTCAGACTTCGGATACAATTGGATAAACCAACAAAACACCTCCCGTGAAGGATGCAGTGCGAAAGAGAACGTGGGTCACCTGTGAAATGTTACATTCTGTCTCCATTAGAAATTTACACTTCAGTCATTTTGGATAGAAACAGTTTGACTATTCGCTCTGACTGGCTGCAGTTCTCGAAAGCCCCTCCATTCCCCTGCCATTGCTTCAGATGCTCCACTTGATGTAACACGCTTAAGTTCTTCCGAATATCCTGTTTGCGTCAATCATTCAAGGTTTTCGGGCTAGCAGTCACACAAACCATATTAAAAAGCGGCCTCCGTAGCCTAGAGGTAACGTTCCCACCTCATGACTCGTAGTACGCGGGTTCAAATACCCGGCGGAGGTCGTCGAATTTTTAAGGGCGGAAAAATTCAGGGAACAAGTCCTCCGGGAGGGACTTTAAGCCGTGGGTCCCGTGTCGTAGCTTTACGGCACGTAAAAGAACCTCATATCTCCAAAGGAGGTCACTGAGCCAAATTACGGACGTTTCCCGCCCAACAGCAGTCTCTAATACCTCTGGTAGATGGGGGAAGCATTATAGATACCTCTCAGCTAGTAGAGCCGGTCTCGCTGGCTGGGCGGGACTGATGGTAAGCACCAGTACCGGTAGGATATAGAGACTGGTAGAAATCATAGAGGGAAGCACAATGGACCAATACAGGTCTCAGTGCATGGGGAAACCCACCCTCTCCAATAACTAACTAACTATATTAAAATCTTAAGGACTTTCCGCACTACAAGTTTCGACTGCTGTGCAGATATCACCAGGTGTGTAACACACCAATATGTTATATAAATCTATACCGTATTGCAATGAACAATAAAATATACATATAATTGTATGTAATTGTATGATACGTTAACTGTAACTAAAAACAGGGCGCGAAAATGGCGAAACATACCACCTTAGACACCAACCCCATCTGCTGAAAATAGTGTTGAGTGGGCAAGGAAAACATACGTAAAATATGATCTATGATGATTTAAACATCTCCCAGGGCGGAGGCCAGTTAGAATACTTTCACTGCAATCCTTCGAGTCGCAGAAGGCGACGGAAGGAGAATCTGGTGCCTGGAGATGTAAGTGGGCCACTCAGTCACCTGGGGGGTATGAATACCGGGGGTTGGACGCAACGCTACGACCTTTTGTATTTCTTATTCATAGTAGGGTAAGACTGAACCCACTTGGTACTGCGACAACTACTGGCCTATCGTACCAGCCCCATGTGATAGATGATGGTAATTGTGGAACAATTGGTGGAATGAAAATTGGCAGGGGAAACCGAAATACTCAGAGAAAACTTGCCCCAGCGCTACTTTTTCCACCGCAAATCCCACATTACTTGATTTGGGCTCGAACCCGGGCCGCCGCGGTGGGAATCCAGCGACTAACGGCCTGAGCTATGGCGCGGCCTTGGTTACGACCTTGCTCTGTAAACAGTTATTGTTCCGAAATTCAAAGAAGTGAAACCCAGATGTAATTTGGTAGAGCTTTCTAAGAAGGGCTATGCCTCAAAAGGGGCTGATTTGCCAGTGATGACGATGACGACGACTACGCGACTATGGTGATTTACACAGCAGGACGCAACAAAATGTGACTATAGCAATATCCTCTGAAGTTGAGGAGACTGAGAGATGGATGTGGAGGATTCGATTTTTTCTGAAAATAAAATCAGATCCCTGTTAGACCTTATATTTGTACCACCGATTCCTGTACTTTAAGGTCTGAAAACAGCTGAAGTGTTTGTAGTGGCCCAATACACGTAGTCAGGTCAAATATCACTGCCACGAAGAACAGCAACTATGCCAACAACCCCTCCTCTTAGAAGTCTTCATATAATATCTTCCAAATTTAGCTACACAACTTGGGAGGATTTGTTTCCCTTCACAGCCCCGAGACAGCAGTAACATTTGTTCCGGAATGTTGGCAATGTCAGAAACTTTTACTTTGCTGAATAATGACATAAATTTCAGTTTAGGAGCTGTAAGGAAGTGTCTTGGACTATATATTTTATGGTCTTCTGTCCTACCTGAACCGATGTTATACCAACAGACTAAACCAGGGCTGTAGTTAGAAGATGAATTTATAGGCTAAGACCTCTCCCATCCCAAAATGTTTTCTTTTCATTTTGAATTCTGTTAAGACACCAGAGCCCAGGTGAAGTCATGTGGTTTTTGTGGTGGACAAAGTGGCTGACACTGGGGCGGGTTTTCTCCGAGTACTTCAGCTTCCCCCGACAATTCTCATTCCACCGACTGTCGACTCTCATCACCTGTCATCCGGAGTCTGGTACAGTAGACCAAATAGTTTTTTTTTATTGCTAGTGGGGTGGGACTAACACTAAGGCCCTTGTACTGCGGCCACTTCTGGCCTATTGTACCAGCCCCAGATGATAGGCGAGGGTGATTGTGGAGCAATTGGTGGGATGAAGATTGGCAAGGGAAACCTAAGTACTCGGAGAAAACCTGCCCCTGCGCCACTTTGTCCACCACAAATCCCACTTGACCAGACCCGGGATCGAACTCGAGCTGCCGCGATAGGAAGCCAGAGACTAATCGCTTGAACTATGGCGTGATTGTGGAGCAATTGGTGGGATGAAGATTGGCAAGGGAAACCTAAGTACTCGGAGAAAACCTGCCCCTGCGCCACTTTGTCCACCACAAATCCCACTTGACCAGACCTGGGATCGAACCCGCGCCGCCGCGATGGGAAGCCAGACACTAATCGCTTGAGCTATGGCGCGGACAGACCAAATAGTTACCGAGGTACCAAATGGACTCAGTCTCACCCCACCCCAAGAAAATAGAAAAGATTTAAACATCAGAGAGATTTTGCAAAGAAAAAACCAACATAGGGCTAATGTCCGTACGATATTTCGTTCTTCGAGAGGCCATGGGTCAGATTTCAGCCGAATATTATCCATTCTCAGGGCTATTTTAATGGAACCTCTCAGTCGTAAGCCATTTTGGGATACAGGCCACAGGTGCTACCTTCCGCCTCTTTCTCAGGTCATAATGCAGCCATTCAACAATTTACTTTTTATGGCCCATATATACACAAAACGTCTTAAATAAATAAACAAGAAGTCTGGGAAGTAATGTACCCCTACATTCCTTCGCCACAGTCTGTGTATTTGATACGATAAAGAGGGCAAGAAGTTCAGGAAAAAATAATCGTCTACTTTCCTTTGAAATGGCACGGACTGCATAGAAAACGAAGTGGCCAACAATTCTATTGTTGCGTATGTAATCGTTGCCGCGGTAACTTTTCTACCGAGCCGTTGCCTAGCAAATATAGGAGGATACACATATGGACACAAACTGATGTGAGCGATTTATGAAGTACATCTTTGAGATAAATTCAGGTGCCAAGACAGATTTGCCAGATTTCAGAAATATTTGTTCAGCCATTCAAAAGTTGATAAGGGGGGATACACAGACACACAGAAAAGCATGGAGATTGCATAAGCTTGTATTTTTTTTCCGAATGAAGAAATTTGACTAAAAGCACTGTACCACGTATGCATAATGAAGTCAATGCAAACACACTGCAGTATGTTTATATTATCGCCTAAAGGAAGTATTTTTGAGATGCTCCGTGACCATGGCCTTACGTGGCATGATACATGTACCAAGTTTCGTGAAGATCGGTACAGACGTTCAAGTGTTGTTAGGGAGCACGTATGCACACACGCGCACACACACACAAAACAAAGTGATTTCGTAAGTTTATTTGTATTTCTCCAAAATAAGGAAAGTAGGGTGCAGCTGACAATCATCGCTATACATTTCTCCAAAATTACAAACCCAATAACGAACGCTTCTGAAATTCATATCAAACATTCAGGAAAACGCAGTAATAAGAATTTCTGACTCTTTCAAAACTTTCAATTGTAAATCTTCAGATAAATTGGTATCAGATACTTCCCGCGAAAGCATATTGATAATTTCGGCCCGTTTCTGGATAATTATGGATATGTTAAAATTATGTCATACGAAAAAAAAAAAAGTTGCTCATTTCTAGAAATATTTATTTTGACTTTTATCTCCGGTATTAAAATATAGTCCTTGGAATATATCTGTCATTATATTTCAATTAGCGCGAGTCTATTACTTACCTATAAAGGGGTTACCCTACCTATACATTACGTTGTTATCCGATTTCACGTATTGGAGTTGATGGAAATACCCACATGTGTAGGGATATGTGTGGGAAACCTGTGTGCCGTTAGGATTAATTTCTGCCCATTCCTGCAGCTATATAGCCCAGTCAACTGACAGAGAAATGAAAAGCTGCACATCACAACGTTTAATGTTAGCACGGGTTAGCATCACATGAACAAAAAAAGAGTTTTGGTAAGAACTAATCACCTACTTTCCTTTGATACAACATGGATCCTATAGAAAGCGACGCCTCCAACAATTCACCTTTGCCGCGGGAACGTATTTACCGAGCCGTTATCTAGCAAAGATTGGGGGGGGGGTTACAAAGACAGACCCACAGACTCTCATTTGATACGACACGGACTGTAAAGAAAACGACACATGTAACAGTTCTTCTGTTGTTGTATGTGTATTCGTTGTCACGGTAACGATTTTACCAAGCCGTTGCCTAGCAATGAAAGAATATACATAGAGACACCCAGACTGATGGGAGGGATTTATGAAGTATGCCGCTGAGATGGGCTCAGGTGTCATGATATACATACCAAATTTTATAAAGGTTTGTTTAGGCATTCAAAAGTTGATGCGGGTGGGTTCACAGACATAGAAATAGACAGAATGGTGATTTCATAAGCTTACCTTTATTTTTTTGAAGTAGGATAAAAATGAGCTATTACTCGAATCCTTATGAAGTCATTTGGCACTGAGACACGTTTTCTCCGAGTACTTCGGTTTCCCCTACCAATACTCAGTCGACCGACTGCTCCACACCCGTCATCATCTGTTATCTGGGGATGGTAAAATAGACCAATTAGTAGCCAACGTACCAAGTGGACTCGGTCTCACCCCACCCAATGGTTGCTTCGGGTCGTGAGAGAGGTGAGCAGTTCATACAAAATTTCAATCGGAACATCTGAAATGAAGAGGCGATTTGAGAGACAGATGAGATGAAAGGATAATATTTAAATCGATTATAAAGACATTCGTTGATGGAGTGCAAATTGGTTTAAACTGGATCATGATAGGAGCAAGTTCTTATGAACGCGGTAATGGAAGTAATGAAGTTCTTGGCTGAGTGAACTTTTGAAAGACTGTGCCCTGAGGAAGTGGCTTGTGAGTTAATTAAAAGGATGCCTACCTCTTTCAGCAAGACGAAATAAATTAAATAATTTGTAGAATGAGTTACTGCAACAGATTTTTGCTGCGAAGTGGTCCAGGAAACCTACAAACGCTTCATGATTTCACAGATATTTTGTAGCAGAGATAACCGCTGTGAATTGCTCTGGTGAAATTTATTGATCTCATAACTCGAGCCTAACACGAAGTTTTTTGAGAAGATATTCCTGATCAAATATCTCTTAATTTTTAGGTGTAAGAAATAATAATAATAATTTTTTTATTGCTAGTGGGGTGGGACTAAATCCCTTGTACTGCGGCCAGTTGTGGCCAGCCCCAGATGATAGGTGAGGGTGATTGTGGAGCAATTAGTGGAATGAAAATTGGCAGGGGAAACCGAAGTACTCGGAGAAAACCTGCCCCAGCGCCACTTTGTCCACCACAAATCCCACTTGACCAGACCCCCGGGATCGAACCCGGGCAGCCGCGGTGGGAAGCCAGCGAATAACCCCTTGAGCTATGGCGCGGCCTAAGAATAATAATAATTAGGGAAAGCTCTATAATTACTGTTATTTACCCCCCCCCCTTGGCACTACAGCCCCAGTGGGCCTAGGCCTNTTGTGGCCAGCCCCAGATGATAGGTGAGGGTGATTGTGGAGCAATTAGTGGAATGAAAATTGGCAGGGGAAACCGAAGTACTCGGAGAAAACCTGCCCCAGCGCCACTTTGTCCACCACAAATCCCACTTGACCAGACCCCCGGGATCGAACCCGGGCAGCCGCGGTGGGAAGCCAGCGAATAACCCCTTGAGCTATGGCGCGGCCTAAGAATAATAATAATTAGGGAAAGCTCTATAATTACTCGTATTTACCCCCCCCCCTTG
>NW_019734350.1:1169060-1204221 GCF_002891405.2 Cryptotermes secundus
ACTCCGTTCACTTCGGTTTTTCTCGATCTTACACATACGGTAGGACTCCTTGGGCGGGTGATCAGCTCGTCGCAAGGCCTCTACCTATAGACAAACGCAGAAAAACGCACACCAACATCCATGCCCTGAGTGTGATTGGAACCCACGATCCCGGCTTCCGAGCGAGCGAAGACAGTGCATGCCTTAGACCGCTCGGCTACCGTGACCGGCTAGTCGTAATTACGATCTGTAAATATTCAATAAATCCAGTTACGAATCCAAATCCCGTCTGTTGTCACTCGAGTGCGTGAGAGTATCGTAACATGTTATATTTATAGGTTGAACAGTTTTGAAATGTTCAGGAAAATATTTGGACCTACGAACGATGAAATGAGTCAGTGAGTTAAACAGTAAGCTTCATTACTTGTACAGATCGCGTGGATTTTATTAGGATATTCAAATCTGAGAGCTCACAGGACTAGGAGTGCAACTAGAATATGGGAGACAAGGAATTCACGCAGAAATTTTGTGGTGAAAATTGTTGGACAGCGGCTGCTTGGAATACTAGAAATAGATGTTGGAATATAATATTTTAGAAATGTAAGTTATAAAATGAGAAATGGATGAAACTGGCTCACGATCGTCACCAATTAGGAAAGGCGATTTTGTATTAGCGACGTTCAACCTTCTAGTTCTGCTACCAAAAATTTCGTGGCTAGTTATTTAGTTAGTTTGGTAGAAACGTTTTAAAACACACAAGTAGCATTATTTTTCTTCATGTTTACAAGTTGTAATCCCCCAGGAATCTAAGACGCACGCGTGCAGTTTCGTAAAATGGCGAGACTTCAAAACCTCTGGACTGCTAGCAGAATATCGTATCACGAATCATTTGCCTTCAGATAAGAGGCGCTGCTATGATTTAGTCAATCGTGAGGGCACCCACACCTCGTAATAAATAACACTGAAAGTGAAACTGTCACGAAGGAAGAGTTAGGTAAGGCCACACACCGGCATGCGTCAAGACATGTAACAGTCAAGACACAATGTCTGCGACATGACGCAAAGAAAGGAGCACAATTGAAACGAATGAGATTATGAAAACCGCTGCACACCGGTCTGAGTCATGATGCTGACGTCAGCTTCACGCTGATTAATCACGAATGAAGGAAGACTGCGTATTTTGTCTCATGTCTTGATGCTTGTCTTGACGCAGTTAGTGTGCGGCCGCCCTAACAGGCGAAGTACAGCTAACTGCCGTGAACTATAATGTTGAATGCGGCCAACAGATTTAGCCACAAGAGGAGCACCGAAGCTCATGTTCAGTGGATTAAAACAAAACCTCACAAAGTTATGAGTGAAATATTAGTAAAACTGCCCTTAAAATTTAGGGCAACGTTGTGAAAGCGGTCGAAAGAACATACCTCAAGGGGCAGGATGGCAGCAGTGGACAGGACACATGGAATCTACTCCGGGGAACTACATTAACGCTTGAACCAATGAAGAGGCGTAAGTTATTCGTAATCTGCATTCCGAAATTATTGTACTACATATGTATAACGAATATGTTCAATACGTGTAAAAACAAAATATTTTCTGATGAATATCAGCGGACGTGGAATATTTCGGTCGGCATAGTGACCAGGCCATGGGCTGAGCTATCTAGGTGTTCAGTTGTCGGAAGATGCAAGCGATTTTTCTCTTTTCATAGCGTTTCAACCGGCTCTGAGGCCCAACAAGTCTCTTATGCCAGTGGTTCTCAAACTTTGTTAGGCCGCAGCCCGGTAAATTCTTTTTTCTATAAGGCGAGGGCCCGGTATAATTGACGCCAGGGCCCGGCGGTTGAGAAACACTGTCTTATGCAGTGACTACAGAGCCGTTTCTAAGAGGTAAAGCGACAGGGGCCTGAAGCTGGCCACTGTTTTGCTTGTAGTGCAGAGTTTAAGAATTTTTGGACCTATAATTCCACTGGCCGGTCACGGTAGCCGAGCGGTCTAAGGCATGTACTGTCTTCGCTCGCTTGGAAACCGGGATTGTGGGTTCGAATCCCACTCAGGGCATGGATCTTGGTGTGCGTTTTTCTGTGTTTGTCTACAGGTAGAGGCCTTGCGACGAGCTGATCACTCGCCCAAGGAGTCCTACCGAATGTGTAAAATCTAGAAAAACCGAAGTGAACGGAGAAGTTCATGGAGGTAGGCCTAGGCCCACTGGGGCTGTAGTGCCAAGGAAAAAACAAAGTAATTCCACTACCTCAAACGTTTTCACAGTATCATGCTTAATTAATAAAATACACGGATAAATTTACCCTTTTCCGACGCTGGAAGCGTCGTTAATTTATCCAAGAAAAACTCCGCCTTTTTATTGGCAGATGGTAAATGTTGTGTCCAGACGCATAACGGACCGTCTCTCTCTCTCTCGGGAGAATGGTGTAATCTAGTGCTGAACGCCGTCTGCTTAAGTCTCACTGAGTCCTAAGGCTGAGGGGGGCGAAGAGTGGGGGGAACAGCAGTAAAAAACGCGCACACAGCTGGTAGGTAAAGTGGAGGAAGGTACCATCCACCTTAAGCCGTCTGTGAGCACTTCGTTACACTCCACGCTACAGAGCTTTTTCTTTTGGCGCTACAGCCCCAATTTGGGCCCAGGCCTCCCTCCATGAAACTCTCCGTTTCACTTCGGTTTACTAGATCTTAGACATTCGGTAGGACTCCTTGGGCGGGTGATCAGCTCGTCGCAAGCCTTTACCTGTACACAAACAGAAAACGCACGCGCACACACGCAAACACTGAACATCCATGCTCTGAGTGGAATTCGAAACCATGATCCCGGCTTCCGAGCGAGCGAAGACAGTACATGCCTTAGACCGCTCAGCTACCGTGACCGGCCCACGCTACAGACTATTTCTCTCTGTTCCCTTCGAGTTGTCTAGCCATCTTGCCCGCATGAAGGTTGGTAATGATAACCTTCACTGGTTTGTCGCCTACTTTACAGTCCCCACGACCACACTCTTCGTAAGTTATTTTGTCTGTTTAGTCATGGATGGGTTCAGGGCCTCTGGTACATCTAACGTTATCACGGCACATGCTAACACAGATGCAAAGGTCATTATATAGACATCTGGACAAATGGGGAAAGATTTAGTAGTCTATATTATCTGGCTATTTCTAAAGGAATATTATGCCTGTCTAATAAATGAGCTGTGTGTTCTTATAAGTTCATTTGACGACTGCTCATAAACTAATGTCAGAGAGTGACAGACACTCACAGAGCGGTATTTGACTTTTTCTTACTTAATCCGTTCCTCTTATACCTCACGGTGTCGAGGTTGTTTTTTCATATTTTCTTTTACAGACATTAGGACTCCTTGGACGAGTGATTAGCTCGTCGCAAGGCCTCTACCAGAACAGGACAACACAAACACAGACTAAACACACACACACACACATACCAAACATCCATGCCTTCAGTGGGATTCGAACCCATGATCTGGGCATCCGAGCGAGCGAATACAGTACATTCCTTAGACCGCGACCGGCGCGGTATTTGACACAGAAATGAAAACATTCGGCAGTTCGTAGGAGACTATATCTATTTGATTCCAAGGAACAGGGTCTTTCTTGAGAATCTGATATTAACTTGACAAAAAGTGCCGCTCATTCTATAGAACCATATGATTCATTACCACGCTCAGAATGAGTCCTCCACTAATCTTGTCCTGTGCCAGATGAATTCAGTCCACATCCTCATATCTTATATCTGTAAGGTCTTGTCCTGTGCCAGATGAATTCAGTCCACATCCTCACAGCTTATATCTGTAAGATCTTGTCCTGTGCCAGATGAATTCAGTCCACATCTTACCATCTTATATCTGTAAGATCTTGTCCTGTGCCAGATGAATTCAGTCCACATCTTACCATCTTATATCTGTAAGATACAATTTAATATTATCCTCTTGTACATCTAAATGTATGTTGTTTTTTTTTCAGTTACGTATCCCAGACCATTCAAGTATTCAGTTTCATTAAATTCTTTCCTAACAATCAGAAGAAAAAAAAAACCTGTAAAGTCCTGCCAACATGAAACTTCATACCTTAGGCTTTAGACCTCTTCCTAAAAGAGCAAGCATAATGATAACAGACATTCCCAATCATGAATACACTAGTATAGTTCATTTCCTTCCAGATACACGCCTCTTTCATCTCTTCATCTTCATACGTGGTAGTTCTCTCTGGTGTATATTTTGTCTATTTATAAAAAATTGCTTTTCCATACGTCTGTAACCTAACGTGTGTTAAAGATGAGTGGGAATGGAGTTTGCGCCAATATCTCATAGTAATTCAATAGTAATCTCCCTTCCTCGGGATAGTTCTTTCCTTTCGCGCGGATAAAACTGGAACAAGAAAGTAGTGGGTCACGCAGCTGTTCATGTCAAGGCAAACAGACCCCACTATAAGAGCGAAGGTCAGAGGCACTGGTATTCTTCTTCAGGGGCGAATTTAATGAGCACATTAATGCACATTACATCGTGAAATATATAAAAAATTAACAATTACGAGTAACAAGATTTAAAATATTTGACGATGGTTCATTAGTACAAACATGTTTCTGGACATTGTCCATCGTCCTGTTTATGTTTATAAACACAGCGTTTCGGTGACTGTACGTATTCTGTCTCTTCCTTCTGGTAAAACCTACTCAGTTGGTGATAGGGACTAGATCTATCGATTGGGCCAAATTGAATAGGTTTTACCTGAAGACGGAGGGAGACTCCAGTCTCCAAAACGTTATGTTTATAAATATAAATAAGACGGTGTTTTAGACAAAAAGAGGCGATGGATAATTCCCAGAAACATAACATTTGTAATAATTAAAAAGAATATATTGGAAACTTGAAATAATTGAAAGCTGTGTCTACATGTGGAGAAAGCTGATCATATTAGGGGGAAAGAAATGCATATAGAGAAGAGAAATGAGTACCAGGAATTTTCCGGGGAGGGAGTTGGGGTAACGGACGGCCGGCGCGTAAGACTGACAGCCCTACCGCCTTCTGTGAGCTGATTGTCTGGAGAAAATGTGGAAGCCTCGATGTCTCACAGCCCTATGGACCCTCACGGTCTGTTACAGGGATAGCTTCTTATAATAATAATAATAATAATAATAATAACAACAACAATAATTCAATTCAATTCGTGTTTATTTATGTGCAAAATTAACAGCACAGTGGCCAATTACAAAGTTAGCACGAGTACATAGAAATACACAAAAATTAAAGAGCAAAATAAAAAATATGACAGTCTATACAATATCAATAAATTAGTAACAATTCCAAGAAAAGAAAAGAAAACAAAAAAAAATTTAGCCTTAACAGGCGAGAAAAATAATGAATGGCGAAACTTCCCACACAGCATGATTTTATATGCATCCTCTTGTCTATCTTCCTTTTTTGAGGAAGGGCAGAGAGATACGAATTAAAGAAAAGCGAAAGAAAAGGCAAAAGAATTAAGATGTAATGAAGTGAAGAGAGAGAGAAGAAATATGAATTCACATCCGATTAATTCAATTAATCTGCAAAATCAAGGAAAGCACCCAATGTGACAAGGTTGTGTAATGAAATGGATCGCGCTGTCGCTAGTCTCAGCTGTATTGACCAACACACAGAAAGTATTTCTCGTCACGTGACATGCGTATGTAATTAAATTGCTTCGCATGATCGCATGTTCAACAACAAATGCTTGTTGTTATCGGGCAGCGTGCTGTAAATTCTCCACCCTGCTGGAATCTCGTGAAACCGCCGGACGTGACACTTGTTCAGGCATTTCTTGGAGCAAGAAGGGTGCACGTCTTAATACAAGTTCAGTCAGAATAACAGATGCCACACACATCACACTGTCACTCTGACTGAGCCATCGAGACCCTTTTCAAGAATGCAATGAACGTTCGTAGAAGGCATGGGCGAGAAAATGAATGCACTCAGTTTTGAAGATGGAGACCATCGGGTTTTCCGAAACTCGTATCAGGCAACGCGTCACGGAGCCGTCACCAAACGCTGGAATCTTAATTTATTTACGGTTTATTGAAGCTTTTGGTAACTCGTAACTATATAGTCGAATGGTGTAGGGTTATTAGTGAATAATGACTGAATAATTAAAAAGGAGGGCGATAGTGGCTTACTTTGAGTTATAGTTCCGGAAATTTTGTGTAGGAACTAAGGAAGACCATGAACAACTTAATTCAGAATAGCTGGTGCCGCTGCCGAAATTTGAACCGGTCACCTCCCAGATATAAATCATAACCATTACAGTTCAGGCCAGCTCTCTCGGTAACTTCCTCGAAACAACAGCAAGCTAGACAACACAATGTTGTCATCATTTCAGGATGGGAAAACCTGAAGATTTCGAAAACAAAGACATAAAGCTATCCCTGTAACAGGCCGTGGAGGCCTATAAGGTTGTGAGACGTCGAGGTTGCCACTTTTTCTAGACAGTCGGCTCATATATGGCGGTGAGGTTGTTAGCCTTACGCGCCCGCCGCCTTTACCCCCCAGGAAGATTCCTGGTACTCATTTCTGTAAGAGGCTGAATCTACCCCAGGGCTATAGTGCGGCTGGAAGGATTAGGTCAATTGTAAATCCAGTGACCTCATCGGGAACCGAACCCACGTCCTCCCGGTTTGTAGCATATTGCCTCAACCAACTACACTACCGCGTTTACCAAAACAAAAACATGAATTAAGTAAATGAAGGCGTGTTCCGTGTAATTCCATACAGCGGAGTTATCTTCAGAAGATGATAGGTATTAGCCGTTCTTTTATATAGCCCACAGGTTCAGTATTGTATTCACAAGAACTCGTCACCGGCCTCTATTCCGAGCAAGCCGAATCCACTCCATTTCTTTAGGATCCACTTTTGTTCTCCCACGTTGTACCCATAGGGGGCGTCAGGGTACGAGGAGATGTTTTCCTAAACAAAAGATGCAACACAGAGCTGCAGTGACACGCACTCTTGAAATAACGGACTGTTAGGCTAACAAGAAAGGAATAAACTTCAGGGGTGTTTTATACCCGTCGTATATATAGGTGGGGCAGTTCCATCACTCGAAACACTGGGGGACTCCACCCATCATTCGGTCGGTCTTGATGCATCTGATAGTCCGCCTTTATTATCTTCGTATAGGTTCGTGGGTTACTTAACTGCGCTCTGTCGATTGTAAGGTAATTTAGGGTGGAATAAGGTAAGAGTTAATAATGTATAGTAAACAGAAAATGTTTGTAGAGGAAGCATTCGTGTGGTTACCTACCCAGAAGCATCTGGCCCGCCCGAAGCCTCAACAGTGCGCCGCCCTATAAAAAAACTCCTTGGCCTGTAGTTCGCAAGCGAACTGTACCGACCGAGCGACCGCCGCTTGTCGGCGAAGTCAGTGCCAACTTTAACGGATAGAGGGTGTCGCGTGGTCAGCGCAACGAATCCCCACAGCTGTTAATTTCGGTTTTCTAAACCGGAGCCGCTATTTTCTCGAAATAGCTCCTCAGTTATCCTCACGAGGCTGAGTGGACCCAGTTCCATACCCATTACTTCTTAAAAAAAAGTAGCGCCGGGAATCGAACCCGGACCTCTGGATCTGTAGCCAGGAATTCTGACCACTAAACCACAGATGCGGTCAGGTGTCTCCTTAATGCCAACCAAAATCGTTAGCCCTGAAGTTAAAATGGTAGGCAATACTGATGCAAAATTGACCATTCAATGTAAGGGTGGTAGAATCAGGGATGATGAGAAGGACATAACATACAATAAACAGAGGAGAGAAGACAAGAAGAAGATATAATCTGGAAATCCCAGAGGTTGAAACCATTTGAGAGATGCAAATACGTAGTATGTATCTATTACTCTACACACCTTTGTTGGGCCTTGGCCGCTTTTTCAGTTCCTTAATCCTATACACTGTCGGTAGAACTCCTTGAATGGGGGATCAGCCCGTCGCAAGACCGCTACCTACACACCGAACAACACAAACAACACAAACAAAATAAACCCGCACAGACATCCATGCCTTAAATGGAATTTGAAACCCACAATCCCAGCGTTCAAGCGAGCGAAGAAAGTTCATGCCTTATATCGCACGGCCACTGTGAAGATGATATTAAAACGGACGTTAGAGAAAAAGTGGAAGGATGTAGACAAGATTCATCTGGCTTAGACAAGGATCCAGTGGCGGTTGTAAACACAACAACGGAATTTGTGTTACTTAAAATGAGGGAACTTTTTAACCAGATGAACGACTATCCGCTTCTCAATAAAGATTATGCTTTCTGAAGTTAGTTTTCTTCTTATTTCGAAAAAAAAATAATCAGAGTTCCTGCCTACAGATTCAGAGGTTCGGGTTCGGTTCCCGTCGCTACCAGATTTTCTGAGAAGTAGTGGGTCTGGAACGGGGTCCACTCAGCCTCGTGAGGATAATTGAGGAGCTATTTCAAGAAAATAGTGACTCTGGTCTAGAAAAATGAAATTAACGGCCGTGGGGATTTGTTACGCTGACCACGCGACACCCTCTATCCGCTAAAGTTGGCACTAACTTCGCCGACAAGCGGCGGTCGCTCGGTCGGTATAGTTCTTTTGCGGACTACGGAACACAAGTTTGTTTTTGTTTATCAGATCGCCTTGCTTTCTGTGTCCGCGTATACTTCCCTTTTTTTTTCTATGCTGGCCGTGTTGTATCGAAGGAAAGTAGACCATTAGTTCTTCCCAGAACTACTTGTTACTTCTGAAAATATGATCATGTAGAATTCGACGACTGACAGTGGAATTTGCTGCTGTAAGTGTAGACTTGTCGTGATATGTTATGAACCTTTGCACTCCTGTCGTCACCGTAATAAACAGACTGAATTCTACAACCTGACTGCGTGCTGTAGCAGAGTACAGGTTAGCAAGCGGATATATCGCCCTTTTCTTTAAACCCGAATGATATATCGCTTGAGTACTTTTATGATTTATAGATGTCTCACTGTCATTTGTCACGGCACGGGCCAGTTCTGCGAACATGGTAGACACATTACTTGTACGTGCTTTGGTCACTGTTTCTTGCCACCACGTCATTCTTTTGTCTCCAACATGTTTCGTGCAGAGTGTGAGTTATGTTGTGTGTTTCATGTATGTTGATTAAACTGAATTCACTCACTACCCATGTTCTAAAAACCTCAAATATTTGTTTTGCTTTCTTGACTCCTAGTGGAACGTTCAAAGGAGCTGATAGTGGGTTTATTATTTGTACTGATAGAAACCTATATTGTACAAAGCATAATTCATGGAGGATTCGGAAAATTTGGTTGCGTGTTTGTGTGTGTAATTTATAACTTGCAGAGATCAGCTAATAGCGCTCCTACTAAGATAACAAGTTCTGGGAAGAACCAATCGTCTTCTTTCCTTTGTTACGACACAGACCCATAGAGAACGAAATTTCTGGCTGGGCACACAGACAGCAATGCAATCTCATGAGCCTCCTAAAAAATTAAGGGGATATACAAAGAGAGAGTATGTGATCTCATAAGTCTCATAGCCCTAAAAAAATTAGGGGGAAACCCAGACACATGGACAGATATATATATATGGAAACACAGACAGACAGAAAAGTGATCTCATAAACCTTCTTTTATAAAGGTAAAAGAAGCTATCCCTATAACAGGGTTGTGAGACGTCGAGAGGGCCACATTTTCTCTAGACAGTGGGCTCACAGATGGCGGTAAGTTTGCCAGCCTTACGCGCCGGCAGCCCTTTACCCCCCAGGAAGATTCCGGGTACTCATTTCTGTTAGAGGCTGAGCCGAACCCATGGCCGTAATGCAGCGGGAAGGATTAGGCAGATTGAAAAAATAATCCACCTCATCTGGACTCAAACCCGCGACCTTCCGGCTTGAAGCATAGTGCCTCAACCAACTACGCTACAGCGTGTCCCCAGCCTTTTATTTTTTCCAAAAATAAAATAAAACAAAGAAGACTGGGGGCACGTTTCTTCAAAATAAGGAAAGTAGGCTGAAAATCTAGAAGTTTACGACGGCTGGGCATGTGTAATGGGGAAAACAAGGCATGCATACAGAATTCCGTAGAAATGGGGAAGATGACAAAAAGAATCTGAAAATGAGATGTGGATAGAACTGGCTCACGATCATTTCCAGTTGCGAACTCTTAGTATTAGCAGAGTTGAGCCTTCGTGTTCTTCTTTAACTATGTTAATTAGTGAGGTCATAAGTATATAAAATTAATACCCTTAAACCAGCTAATAATTATAAATTGGATTTATGGAAATAAATTTGGACGCTAACATTCCTTCGCAAGTTCACTGAACAGGAGAGACCTAACAAAATAACAGATTAACAATTGTAGTCGACAACAAGATGAAAATTGATGAAAGTTCCTTTAAACTTTCCTGAAATAATGAAATTGCCTATTCAGTGTGATGACCTTATGAATAAAATTATGGCTGACAAATTAACGAAATATAATATTAACACGTTAGATTTGTTGAAATATCTATCTTAAATAAACAGAATGGAAGAATGTGGACTGTATTCATGTGATTTTGGACTAGATCCAATTACTTCTTTATGGAAACGCTAATGGAAATTTTAGTTCCGTAATTGGAGATTAATTCCTTGACTAGTTGATCGACTGTGAGCTCACAACGAGGACTCTGCTCCATGGAATTAGGTAATCAGGTAGTTCATTAGGCAAATGTGCCGGTCACGGTATCCGAGCGGTCTAAGGCATGTACTGTCTTCGCTCGCTTGGAAACCGAGATCGTGGGTTCGAATCCCACTCAGGGCATGGATGTTTAGTTTGTGTGTGTGCGTTTTTCTGTGTTTGTGTACAGGCAGAGGTCTTGCGACGAGCTGATCACCCGCCCAAGGAGTTCTACCGAATGTATAAGCTCTAGAAAAACCAAAGTGAACGGAGAAGTTCATGGAGGTAGGCCTAGGCCAAGGAAAAAAAATAGGCAAATGTTTCCATCTTCAATAACTTCCTGTCTTTTAGTTCCACGCACCTTCCTCGGCACTTTATCTTTAAAGGCCCTCAGACTACGTATCGTAATGTTATGATAAACACTTATTTTCAAATATTAAATATACCGTAATAGTAAAAAAAGCAAAGCTATCCCTGTAACAGGCCGTGAAGGCCCATGGGGTCCCACATTATCTAGACAATCGGTTCAAAGATGGCGGTAAGGTTGTCAGCCTTACGCGCCGGCCGCACTTTACTCCCCAGGAAAATTATTTAATTAATTCCTGGTACTCGTTTCTGTTAGAGGCTCAGTCGACCCAAGGACCATAGTGCGGCTGGAAGGATTAGGTCAATTGAAAAGTATCCAATGACCTCATCGGGGCTTGAACCCGCGACCTTCCGACTTATAGCATAGTGCCTCAACCACTACGCTACCGCTTTCCCCCATTAAATATACTGTACCATTCATTAGTGCCAACGAATCCCCACGGCCATTTACATAGCTACTCAGTTATCCTCACGAGTCTGAGTAGAACCCGTTTCAGACCCACTACTTCTCAGATAATCTGGTAGCGCCGTGAATCGAACCCAGGACCTCTGAATCTGTAGTCAGAAACTCTGACCACTAGACCACAGAGGCGGTCGGCACTAACTTCGCCGACAAGCGGTGGTCGCTCCGTCGGTATAGTTCGCTTGCGGACTAAAGCCACGGAGTTTTTGGTACCATTCATTAGACTTTCCCATCTGCATAATAAACGAATAGCGCAATTTTGTGAAGTTCGTTTATTTTTCGATAGATGTGGAAAAACTCCAATACTCTCAAATTTCAAAGACTCGTTGCACCAAGTTAATGTAAAAAGACGGACAATCAGTAATGTCTGAATTATGATTATGAATAAAAGTAATTATTCAAATCCTCTTTCTGTGAAACTTTGTGGTTAACGCTTGAGTTTCTATAAGACAGAATACATGACAAGTTTCGGCACTTAAGGTCTATATCATGCCGGTTTCCAAACAGCCACTTCCCCTTGTTTTCGAAATATTCCCCAAAGTTGACCTCCTTATGGAAGAGGTCTTCTCCACTTCATTTTAGCAGTCCTCGTTTAAACATCACAATAAAGAAAATAAAAGAGCTGCAGATAATTTAGAATTGGGGGAGTTGTACAACTACGCTAGGAATACTTATAAATTCTGAAAGTTGTTCTCAGCTATGAACAAAGCCCTTTTGTCGTCAACTTATAAGACTCCGTTCCGTGTTCATACTTGTGAATGATAGCAATGAATACGGTTTCATTGAAAGCACTTAAAGTAAATTTCAATACAATCCATCACAATATGTAAATGGAATGAAAGGTTGGCCCTTATTGTGGGTACAAATAGGTCGTTTAAATTGGGAAGCTTTTGTTACCGCACCCTGGTCTTGTCCTCTACTGACTTAATCTGAAACTAAAGTTGAAATACTACCATCGGGGCCCATTTTTGGTAGCTGCTCATATGACAATAAAGTGTTTACCACATCTCAGGTTGGGCTGACGGTTCAGAATGGGTCTTTCCTGCAGTACAGGAAGGAGAACTAATTTTCTACAAACTGATAGGAGGTAACAGGGAAATTTTAGCGGGAATAAATTGCCTCTTGTAGTCAAAACTTGAACAAATGGTTGAATGAAGAAAGTATGAATCACTTCAGGTATATAAGACAGCAACATACGTGTACACATATTCCAGGTTTCATAGATTACGTAGAGAGTTTAACAGAAAAATATACGCAAGAGTTTATCATGTGAGAAATTTCGGAAATGAAATATCCCGTATAAATATATGATGATTTCATACGCTATCAGAGATTTATTTCGGAACAAAATATATATAAGACTATTAATAATATCGTAGTATATTCCAGGTTTCATAGATTACGTAGAGAGTTTAACAGAAAAAAGTATGGAAAGGTTTATCATGTGAGAAAATTCGGAAGTAAAATGTCCCGTATAAAAATATAATGATTTCATACGCTATCAGAATCATTCGGTCGTTGGATACTGGCGACGGCCAAACAGTGCTCAACTGAGCATCACAATGCGCAGTAGTCATTTGCGCACACCTGTCATAAAGTATGCTCACAACATGACATAAGCGTAAATTACCGAGCTTCGCCCCCTCCAAGGTATAGATGGATGCGCAGTAATGTACTGCGCAAACCTAACCTAACCTAACCTAACATCAGCGTATGGTACCCCGAGATACCGGTGGATGCGAAGTAGTTCATTGCGCACACCTATGAGTGACGTCATTTACGAAACTGCAATTTAACCTAACGTAATGTAGGACGTTCGTGACATGGAAAATAAATCGAAATGTGAGGTTATGTGTAAAATTGAGCGTGTTGACTCTTTTTCCACCCATAAAATCTATAAATGCTCTTATATTCGGAGTTTATATTGCTACGTGATAGCTTAGATTGTGTCGGAAACGCCGCTCCCACCTCACGAGTTTGCGCATCCCCCACGGTGATACAAATGATTATTGAATATCACATATTATGGCATTATGCTGCCCTCCAATGGCATAACGTTATGACGAAAAATCTTTATTATCAGTGAAATCGTTCCCTTCTTTCTCGTGGATGGATACGCGACCAATTCAGTTAGTGCTCGGCATTTGTTTCGTCCGAAATTCCCTTCGTGGATAGGAAGTAGAATAATATTATACACGGAAATGGGTAAAAAAGAATTGGGAGAAATTTACCGTCCTGTAATCCAACTGATAATGAAATGTTTCTGTTTCAGTCATGTTAAGGGGTTGGCTGGCCTGTCACTGTGACCTAAATATCCGGTGTAGAAAATCAAGGTACGTTTCTTTCCTGATATGAAGTGATGTTTACAAATAATAAGATGGTGATATGTGTGTGTGTATGTTTATATACATATATGTAGAAGTTCTGATTATTTATATGCCTGAACGTATATCATAAAAGATTCAGTGAGATAGTGCAAATGGTAGGAATTAATGTACGTATTATCCTGGACTGAGTAATGGCGAGTGCACGAAATTTTACAAACATGTGTTTCCTCTGTTCCACATTGAAATCGAAGTGTTTTCCTTCTGAACCATGAGACAGAAGTATGTGTGAAGGAAGAATACACCCTACGGTATATTTACTGATTTAACGAAAATAAGTGCATATAAGAAAACAGTGATTTGTAGTTATATGGAAAGAGTGAATTATATTCTGTGAGTGCATATTTGATATGTTAGAAAACAAGGTGTAGTTTTGTTATTTTGCATATGAATACTACACGTGTGAGTAGGTTATTATTCAGAAAGACATCGTTTTTTTTTGCATTAGTATATGTACTTGTAAGAAGAGGGTGAAAAGTGAATTTCTAGTTCCCACTGAAGAAGTTATTGTTTTAATTTATATCTCAGTTCTGTGTGACAGAGAGAGGTGGGTATAATGTGGGTTGTTTTGATCACAATGGTGTCGAGTGTAAAGTGAAGTTTAAATTCTCTAGCGTGATGTTATATTTTTGTGTGCAATTTACACAGTGATGTGTAGTGAGGGGTTGTAGTGTTCTCAAGAATGATAAGAATTCCATTCACCCGCACTTGATTGAAAAGTTTCCCGTTTTATGTACATATCTTGTTTGCATGAATAATGGTTGCTTATAACAAGGTGGTATGCCAAGTGAAATACATGTTGACATTGGTGTTATGCTGGCAGTCCTGTTCAGTGACAGTGTAAATTGTGCACAGTGGTGTGTAGAGTATGTGTTATAGCATGAAGGATGATGGGTAGTGATTTGTAAGTTAGATATACATTTCTGTGTGGCAGACAACGGATTGCATTCTTGCCATCTAATCTTCCAGGTTTACATGTGCTAGCAGGTGGTATACAGCATCAGGTAATTATTTTCTTTCCATCCATTAAACTGCTTACTGAATCACATTGTTTGCAGGAATGCACACTTTTTTACAGCTGACATTCTTTTAATTGTATTTTATAGTTTAGTCTAGTACATATATAGTGATATGTTCGTTTTTTGTTTTAATGCTAAGAAGAATATTGAATGATATTTTCTTATGTTCAGATCGTAATGAGTGATTTCCCAATCTAATATGTGAGCACTAGTATTGTGGGTTTGATACCTCTCATTCAGTATATATGTATATCCTTCACATATGTCGAAAAACATAATAAAGTTAATAATTGTAAAATTCAAAAAGAGAATATTTCGGGAACGGTTGGAAATTTTGAGACATTTTCACAGTTGATATTCCTTAAATCCTGTTTTACATTTCCATCTATGCGAGTGTTCCCAAATTAGTCTCTTCCTTTTAGATCTTCAGGCTGAAATTTTTCTTCGCCTTTTCCATATATGCCACATGCCCCTCCCATCTCAACTTCCTTGATTTGATCTCCCTAATAATATTTTTGGTGAAGAGGTAAACCTTATTGTATCTGTCCTACTGTTCCATCCCGTTTAGATCCAAATATTCTCAACATCCCATCCAGTTGTGAGATATCCTGATTCCACATTCTTCTTACAGGTTGAGACAGCATAGAAGATCTCATCGGACAGAAAAGCGGACATTGAGTGGGATGTGAACCATTGATCTCAATGTTCCATTTTCTCAGGACCATGCACGCCGTAAACTGCGCGGTGAGTGTAAGAAAGTTGTTATTGGTATTTTTGCTGTTGTTATGCTCATAACCATAAGAATATTTAACAAGGGTCTTATTTCACTTATTGACAATATACACTGTTTTAACACCAAATTAGATAATTTCAAGAAATTCTTTATGCCTTATTTTGTACATTAGGACACTTTAGTCCTTCAGGGTTGAAGGACTCTACCAGTAGCTGATACTTTTCTGGGTCGATGCAGTTCTTACTGTAGGCATGTTGGTGTACTGTGCTCTTAGTGTTTCTCTTGCCATGTGCCCTACTAAGAGATTCACCTCCACAGACTCGAGGAGAAAGGGTAAAGAACAGAGTCCTTTCCCCGCCAATTGGAGAGATTTATAAAACAGATACTTTCAAGGGGAAAATTAACCTTTTACCACAGGTGATAAATGAAGTACTGAGAAATGGCGACCCTATGCAAGATCCCGTTATTGTTATGAGGAAGAAAGTATCACTTATTACAAACGAAAAAGGTTATAATCAACTGAATTTTCTTCGCACACTCTCTCTGTGAGAATTCAGCTTGTACGAAGTTCATGCATGAATGGTCTCTAAAATCGTCATAAATTTTTTTCTGTGAAGAACAATTTTCTGTAATGACTTGTGAAGAGACTGATGATGTGGAAATGTTAAGAGTCAGGTATCGATTGGACGTTTAGCCCGTTTCTCCTATTCTCGCGCTTCTGTCGTCAATACATTGCAGAACTTCGGTGCCCAATGTGTATCAGGCACTACTCTTGGCTGTCGAATTATGCCTAAAGTAGCACTACTCAGTCAAATATCCTACGAAGGGTTTGATTTTCGATGTGCCAGATATAGCTGATCCATTGTCCACTTCCTGTAAAACATAAACGTAAAAATAAAAGGTAGAGTTGTCCCTGTGCTTAACTAATTAAGCACTACGCCATGAAGGCGTATGGAGGAGTGGATGTATAGCTCCATATTTTCTCGACCTCGGCACTAGTTGGAGGTGAGTTGTCAGCTTCATGCCCCGGCCGCTTTACCCCCGAAGAAATTGATCCCGGTACTGATTGGATAGGAGGCTGGGTGGGCCCTAGAACCGGTCTGCAAAACGTGGAGAAGAGGCAAATTCTTGACCCTACGTGGACTCCAACTCCGACCCATCGGTCTGCCAGCCTGTAGCCAGTCTCTGTATCGACTGTGCTATCCCGGCTTCTCCTTTAAAACAGAAACGTAAATAAAGTCTAGTTTCGCGGTTGGTATTAATGTATATTTTTTATGTTTTTCTCGGTCAATCATTGAAGAACCAAATGTTTATTTGTACATTTTACTTAATAAAACATTTAAATCTCACCCCAAGGTAATAAAATAGGCTGATGGTGTTAGAAGACGACATCAAAGAGAATGTTTATTTAAAACAGAAAGAAACCCGAAAATGGATGCAATGGCAGAATAAACTGTACTCTTCATCGGATGTTGCTAGAGTGAGCAAATAAATTATAGGAGCAGAATAGAGAAGACAAGCGCATGTAGAACTGGCCGGAATTCTTTTATGGATGAGACCTACTATACCCACGTGTAGGTATAATTTTAAGAAGGACAGTGAGGGAGTCGAGTGTTGAAGCGTGAGTTGAATTCAGCTGGTTCACGACACAGAATCCGGTAATATCTTCATGCGAATACGGTAATGAGCCGTCGGACGGCCATGAAAGTGTATAATTTCATGGCCGTCTGACCAACAGTCAGCTTTTATAAACGACTCTATTCCATGAAGTAAATTCAGAGTAACAGCAGATGCAGGCGTGATCTGAAACACTTGTGGATATCTGTTGCATTTCAGGTTCTCACAGCCGTGAAAATGCAGAAAGAGATTTTTATAGATTTTTAATACCCTGTAGTTCGGAAAGAGCAAGATATGTTGGAGTAACGTATCATTTAGGCCGCGCCATAGCTCAAGCGGTTAGTCGCGGGATTCCCACCACGGTGGGCCGGGTTTGAGCCCGGGTCTGGTCAAGTGGGATTTATGGTGGACAAAGTGGCGCTGGGGCAGGTTTTCTTCGAGTACTTCTGTTTCCCCTGCCAATCTTCATTCCACCAAATTCTCTGTCGTCATAATCACCTGGGGCGGGTAAAATAGGCCAATCAGTGGCTGCCATGCTGAGTGGACCCAACTGGACCTCACCTCCCACTATGTGAATTAAAAAAAAAAAATATCGTTTCCATCTTCAAGGCCGAAGAGAAAGCCGGGGGGGGGGAGTTGCAGGTGGCAAGCAAAGCGAGCCGCGGGTGGAAAATCTTGCCTGATATAGGCCAGTCCGGGCCTTAAAGGAACTCTGAGAGAGAGTGAATGGTTACCCTCATGTAAGGCATTATCCTAGGATTTGCATTGAAGGACTGAATGCAACATTCGAATTCGGGACCTTATAAATATGTAGTAAAATTACGTTATGTAGAGAACTGCTGTCCTGCGTCTGGTGTTCTTCTGTTCGTTAAACTATTCTATAATCACATTAATGAAAATCATGTACTATTATTGTAATGTCTTTTCGATTTAAATTAGTTACGACTTCAAGATAAGCGGTACGAAGTAGAGCAAGGCAGTGCGTTGATCCACAGAAGAAACCGAATCTTAAAGGAGAGTCTGTTGTCTTCACAGGAGCATTCAGATGTGCAACTGTTCGCCTCATCCGCCATGCTTTGCGAGCAGGCGAGTGTCTGGCTGTTCATAACAATCATCTCCCACATCGTGCGAATAAGAGCGGCATATCTCACAACAATGGGGCTGGTTTGACTGAGCTCTTAGTTGGCCTTATCCCCAACAGAAGCAACAGCAAGGACTAAGCGTATTTGTCTGTTTCGATCCCAGCTCTATCCGAATTGTTGCTCTCTGCGTTTTTAATGGGACGTTCTCATTCTTGTCTTCCCCGTGCCTTGAAGTTCGGCGGCTTCCTGGTTATAGAGTCTGGAGGCATTACGAATACACCTTGCAAATATTTTTTCTCGATATTCCTTTATTTTGTTTTTACATTAAATATATGAGGTTGCTGTTTCATCTGTTTCTTACTTCTTTATTCTATCTACAGTATCTTGGAGGAACGCGGTAGCATAGTAGGTTAAGGCATTATTCTATAAGCCGGAAAGTCGCGGGTTCGAATCTCGATGAGGTCGTTGAATTTTTAAATTGACCTAATCCTTCCAGCCACACTATGGCCCTGGGGTCGACTCAGCCTCAAACAGAAATGAAAGCCAGGAATGTTCCTGGTGGTAAATGATGGACTGCTCGTAAGGCTGACAACCTCACCGACATATGTGAGCCAGTTGTCTAGAAAATGTGAGAGCCTCATCGTTGGTTGAGGCACTATGCTAAACGCCGGAAGGTTGCGGGTTCGAGTCACGATGAGGTAATTTTTTCTGTTTACCTAATGCTTCCTTCCAGGGGCATACGGTAACGTAGTTGGTTGAGGCACTATGCCACAAGCCGGAAGGTCGTGGGTTCGAGTCCCGACGAGGTGCATTTTTTCAATCCTTTCAGCAGCACTCTGGCCCTGGGGCCGACTCAGCCCCTAACAGAAATGAGTACCAGGAATCTTCCTGTGGGGTAAAGGGCGGCCAGCGCGTAATGCCGACAGCCTTACAACCCTATGGTCCTCCACGGCCTGTTACAGGGATACATTTACTTACTTTACTGTAGTCAAAATTGCATTACCTCAGATGTTTGGGCTACACATAAAAAAGAAAGATCCACTTCTAAATTATATTCACCACATATTCCTTGTATAACTGCATATTAGGAAGCAGACATGTGATTACAATTATATTGGTATAATTGAAATGGCCGGAATATCGCAGTCGGTATAGCGACTGGCTACGGGCTGGCCGACTGAGGGGTCGGAGTTCGAGTCCCGGTAGGGTCAAGAATGTTCTTTTCTCCACGTAGTCCATACTGGTTCTGGTGCTCACCAAGCCTCCTATCCATTGGTTATCGGGGGCTGTTTCCCCGGGGGTTAAAGCTGCAGGGCGTGAATCTGACCACTCACCTTCAGCTAGTGCCGAGGTCAAGAAAATATGGGTCTATGCATCCACTCTCCCATACTCCATGGTGTAGTGCTTAATTAGTTAAGCATAGGGACAACTTACCTTACATTTTATCTTTGAGATAATTGGCTTTATGGCGTATTATGCAAACAAAAAGTGGTAATATGAAAACTCGACGTTCAGATCTGATCATCTGTTTTCACACTACAGCCATTCTCATCTCCTCCTTCAAGAGAACTTATTATGAGAGAAAGCAGAAGCTGAAAGACGATTCGGGAAGGCGAGTGTATTTTAAAGGCACAAGAGGGATGGGAAAATAAAAAATGATAATCCTTTGTGATCCCTGAACTTGTTTGTTACATGTGTCCCACTATATTAGACAGCGTGTTTCATTTGTGCAAGAACGAATTAAGATAAAACACACTCTCTTGTTTGAAAGCTAATGTAGACATTCTGATACCAAGCTGTGGGAAAATTACACCATAATTTGTAATTACACTTATACGAGTATAAGTTGTAGCCAAAATCTAACATTATCAGGGTGGTTAAATCAGAAAACACATGTGGCAGGCGTGCATATACTCGTAGAAATTGAGATTACGGACTTTTGCTATGTGATGTCTTGTAATTTTGTAAATAGGTACACAACTACATGGCCTTTCGTCCAATAAGGGCCGTAACTTTTATATTTATCGGCTGTGATAATCTCAGGTGTTTTTCAGAAGAAGTAATGAGGGACATTTTGATATGGGTAATATAAAATTGCGTTATATGTAGGGTTTACTTATAAGACAGGGTTTTGGATTGGATTATTGGATTTATTAACACTTTATTCACACAACTCGGAACTACAGGCAATTATAGCACTATCGCTATTCACACACAATATACCGTTCACCGTTACACATGCACTAGGGTTCTCACTCTTCACTAGTCGTATCCTGGCAACGGATTTATAACAGTCTCACTATCACTTAAAATTACGGATGAAGCCTTCTTGTCACAGACTAATTCCTTCCTTGACATTATTCTGCAACTGCCAGCTCAGTTCAGTTCCTTTGCTGCCAAGCTCATATCCCGACAGGCTGGCATTTCGAAACTCGGCTCTGTTCTTTTCAATTGAACTCTTCTTTATAACCACTTTGAACGGACCACTAAGAAGAAAGACCCTCTCTGTCGTTGAGAAGGCATATTTACAACGCCTTTGCATAGCAACAGAAGTTATTCGATTGTTGCTTGCATATTCGTTGCCGCGGGAATTTGTTTACAGATTCGTTGCCTAGCAATGAGCGTCTATTCTGACTTCGCTATTCCGGGTTTCGGGCGTTATGTCACAATATGTATATCTTTAGTTTACAACAAGGAAACTGTATTGATGTAACTCACGGTAGATTATTATGGCAAGTTTTATGATGGCGGTGATGAAGTCTCGAGTTCAATAATAGTATGGAATTGTTCAATTTGCTGAGTAACCGCGAGCTGTGAAGGAAGATAGCATATGTTGCATGCCGAAGACAAATGAGTTAACTGCAGTCTCTGATATGGCCCTGAAATATTGCACGTTTCCCAACAACCAATGCTAAGCAGAAGCACATTTCTTGCTTCAAGTCACAAAGAAAAATGTTCCCGGAAATACTTAACATGATGATCCTCTCGTCCTCTCAGCCATAATAATAATGACAGCTCTTCAGTATCCCTGACTTTTACATTCTTCAAAACACAGACTCTACAAAATGAGACCCATTGAGCGAAGGTTAGAGGTCTTTAATAAAAGAGTGAAATATGGAACAAGTAAGTACTGTCTCATGTTTATTCACTCATAAAGATATAAGTGTACTTAGTTTAAGAAAGTCGAAACTTACCATATGTGTTCGCTGAGGTCAATGCTATGAATCACCCTGGGAGGGAAAATAAGGAGTGACAGGAAAGAGATAGATTAACAGCCAAAGAAGCGACAGAAGGAATTCAATAATATCAAATGAAATGCAGGAATATGTAAGAAGTTTAAGGATAGTCGTTGAAAGTTTAAAGAGAAATACTTATTTTTATAATTCGAAGTTAAGGAGGATGAAATTGGCGGGGCGTGTAACACGAATGAGAAAATGTATATAACATTTCAGTCTGAAAACCTTAAGGAAATAAAGCACTAGGCGTGGCCGGGAGTGTAATGTTACCGTGGGCCCCAGAAAACATAGGGTGGAGGCTGCAGGCCGGAGCCAGCTGACGTCATAGAATCCAATGCCAGGCTCTTGTGCATAAGGTAATGACTGTTCGGGTTGCATAAAAGAAGGGGATTGTTTTTATTTTTTTGGCTAGCTGAGCCTATGCAATTAACAGGAAGACGAGACATTGGCTGGGCAAGAAAAAGGTGGAAGAACCAGTTCAGTTAGCCCTGGAAGAAGCCTTCGTCGTGCTCGTTATTTAAGGGGGAATACAATAGTATTACTACTGCTACTAATACTAATAATACTACTACCAATAATAACAACAATCGATTACTTCTAAATATCACACCGTAACAAAATGACGCAATAGCAATTAAACAGTGTTGTGTTGTAACCGGAAAACCAGAGTAATTGCTTTGAAGTTAGTTTTGTGACGTATGGTGATGTGAATAAATTTTGCTTCTAGCGTTTACATTATCATAGATATATCAGGTTATTTGGACCGCCTCTGTGGTCTAGTGGTCAGAGTTCCTGGCTACAGATCCAGAGGTCCGGGTTCGATTCCCGGCGCTACCAGATTTTTTCTGAGAAGTAATGGGTCTGGAACGGGGTACACTCAGCCTCGTGATTATAATTGAGGAGCTATTTCAAGGAAATAGCGGCTCCGGTCTAGAAAACCGAAATTAACGGTCGTGGGGATTCGTTGCTCTGACCACGCGACACCCTCTTTCCACAAAAGTTGGCACTAAACTTTGCCCGACAAGCGGGGGTCGCTCGGTCGGTGTAGTTCGCTTGCGGAATAAAATCACGGAGTTTGTTGTTTTGTTTGTTTATATCAGGTTATTCAGCGATGCATTATCGGTTGCAGAGAATTGTTAGTCGAATGTTAACAAGGGGGTGATCATGTAGACATCTGCAAAATATTTGGTTGAAGTGACTTTGTCGTCGACAGCAGAAAATCTCGAGACACTGGCTTCCGGGCAACCGTTCGAGAACAAGAGTTCCGTACACTCCAGAGGGGATATCCAGTTCTCTGGCGTACATCTGAAATACCTCATCAGTCCATATTGCAAGCATTAGTCATACGTTGAACGACTACTTTATAAAGTTTACTACCAGAAATAGGAAAAAACGAGGCAAACTAAATGTTCCGAAGTCTTGCAGGACACTGAATTCTGTTATGTATGCTGGAGAATTTCCCAGTCGTGCCCGTTCCGAATAGAGCCATCCCGTTTCTGAATTTGTGCGTTTCATGTCACTATTACGGTTTCATGTAAAAGGATCTCACCGCTATGTTAAAGTAACATAACTTGCAGTTTCATTACATGTCAGGAAGTAGTGTCAAACACACACACATATATCCTTCCAGCCGCACTATGGCCCTGGGTCGACTCAGCCTCAAACAGAAATGAGTACTAGGAATCTTTCTGTGGGTAAAGGGCGGCCGGTGCGTAAGACTGACAGTCTTACCACCATCTGTGAGCCAATTGTCTAGAGAAAGTATGGGGACCTTAACTTCTCACAAACCTATGTGTCTTCACGACCTGTTACAGGGATAGCTTGTATATATGACGGAACAGGTGGGCAAAGAGAAGCGTCACAGCCTCAGTACTGGGATTTAGGAATTTATTATTTGCGCCCTGTGGAAAGGACTCATAACAAGTAAGGCAGTATATACTTTAAACTGATTTATTCGTCGTCTGGAAAGCAGAGTAATTCGGTTTAACACAGATGAAGGAAATGTAAATTATATTTCTTTAGTGGAAACAGAGCCAGAGGAATAAAAAAATCCCATTCTTTTTGTATTTCTCTAATCACAAGGAGCGGATCCCAGTGGCAGCGCGGTGTAAGGCACGAACGGATTTCGGTCACTGTAACACTGGGTTCATGGGTCCGAATCCCATTGAAGGTATGGATGTGTGTCTGCGTTTATTCTGTGATTGTGTAGGTAGCGACCTTGTGACGGGCTGATCCCCGGTCCAAGGGTCCTACAGGCTATATTCAGATTAAGAAATTGAAGTGAAACAGAGCGTTTCACGGACGCCCTGTACTCCAAAGTGAGAGCAACAAGAAAGAGAGAGAGAGAGACTCAAAAGGAACTTTTTGACCAGCTGGATAATTAATAATTGCTCGAGGATAACCTTGCCACTGTGTGTTTTTACTAACCAGATGTGAAGATAATAATATTATATGTAATGAATTATAAATATAACTTACAACATTTTTCTCTAAATGAATTCGCGTTTGTATTGGTGAAAGGGGCATAAAATTATCACCCAAAGTCTCCCGTCCTCCTTTTGTCCAAAATCCCAAGGAAATTAAACCAAGGTTCAGCTGTGAGGACGCTGTAATTGCTCTTAAACACAATAAAGGGACTAGAACCCGTTAAGAAGAAAATGTCAGCCATTAAATGCGATGTTTCGTCGCTCGTCTTACAGAAGCAAAAACAAGGACAGACATGGAGTTCGACTCCAACAATTTCAAGCAATCCATTTGTCAACTTGAAATTCTTAAGCTGTGATATCACGAAGGACGGAAGAAAGTTCATATTCCATTTATCTTCTTCAGTCTCACAGTCATGAAATATTATTTTTAGAACGCTACATAAAGGATGGGCCATTTAACACTTTCCACGCAAGTTTTTACTCACAGAAACCGTCTGTGAGTGTACTACCATAGTCACATATAACTCAGACTGCTGATTATAAAATGCATGGCCTGTGGATTTCAATGACACTCAGCTGGTATATCGACTAGACTACGAGCTGGACGACCAAAGAATCAGGGTTATATTCCCAGCAGAGGCAAAAGATATTTTTCTCCTCTCCACAAAGAGCAGACTGGCTCCCATCCTAGTACCGGAAGTTGGTTCCTCGGGGGTAAATCGGCAGGGGGTGAAGCTGACAATTCACCTCCATCTAGTGCCGTGGTAAAAAATATTCGAGTTATACCTCCATTCCCCCATACGTGTTCATGGTGAGGCAATTAATTAAGCCCAGGGATAAACTTTTCTCTTTTCTTTTTGCTCTTTCAACAGCAGTGTTTTTAAACGCAGATTACCGTAGGTGAGGATTTGTAGGAAAGTAGTCGTGACAAATTTGTAGATAATGTCCCTGTATTCCCTTGCAGAGATTAAGAGAAACCACGAAACTCACAGTCAGGATAGACTTTCATGTGAGCTAGAATCGAATCGGGTATCTCCAAATGTTTAACAAAACATTTACAGCAGCAATAAAAGTCACATGAATCTGATAATATTTCACTAACTCCATGGAGCAGATTTGTGTCAGTAAATTCATAGTCACTTAGCTTCTCTCTGTCTGACTGGTAAAATGCTGGTGGCACTCGCCATTACAGCCATGTTTGGTTTTGGGTGCCATGTTCCTCTGCCTCAAGACTCTTGGTCCTTAGCTGGTCAAGAAATTACCCTCCTTTCCTGGAATTCGAAGACTCGATACTGCATTCACAAGAGCCCGCCATTTGAACCTGTATTGAGCCAGATGAAGCCAGTCAACATAACGTACACCTAAGGTTCGTTTTAATATTATATTCCCATCTATCCCAAGGCCTCACAAGTACATCTTCCCATCTGATTTTGTGAAAGTATTGTACGAATTTCCATCTCCTGTTGCATGCTACATGTTCTGCGCATCTTCTCTGATTTGGTAACAATAACAATTTCAAACTACCATATAAGCCCCAGCCGATCACAATGGCCGCGCATATACTGTCTTCGCTCAATCGAACGCGGGGATCGTCGGTTCGAATCCCATTCAAAGCATGGATATATGTCTGCGTTTACTCTGTGTTGTCCTGTGTGGATAGCTGCTTGCGAGAAGCTGATCCCCCGCCTAAGAGGTCCTACCGACTTTCATAGAATTAAGAAACTGAAGTGAAACAAAGCGTTCCACGGATGTCCTTGCTCCAAGTGGAAGCAACAGGGAAGAGAGGGAGATCTATAAACTCGACAATAAGGCGTTCTCCTATATTTCCAATAAGAAATAGGATTTTTTAAGTTCAGTAAGTCATATAGTTCTGAGGGTTCTAAGCAAAAGCAGTAAAAATTATCATTAAAATAATAAATTTAATAGCTTATATATAATTCCAGGTATTGAAATAAATATCATTAGAGTCAGCAATTAAAACCTCCCATAATAAACGTCTTCATATTTATTCGTAAGGACCCCAAAATAAGACTGCCCCTTTGATTTGGTTCTTCTTGCTCCGTCACATTAGCAGTAGTATAAAAGATTATTAATTCATTTCATTTAAGATGGTCGCTCCGACCGAAACATGTTGAGGAGGAAAGATTAAAAAAGGAAGAAAAACATTTTCCAATCACACTAGACGGAGTTGATAGTCTTTTATAAGACTACCCCTGTTTTTTAAGAAGAAGAGTTTGAAAAAGAAAACTCGCCTTATGCCCAGGCTTGTACTGTAAGCATTCATCCTTTTCTATATTGAAAACCCGAAATGTTGAGTTGATTCACTTGTGCACTCACAGATAGACATCCGCTCTTTTTCGCTGTGATGATGCAACGCCCATGAATCATGGCGTTCCTCAGCATTGCCACGTCCAGTATGCATTAGTGATACAATGACCTCTCCGTGTGAACGGACCGCAGTGGGTCCATTTGGGGCTGTGCACAGAATGAACGGGGAGTACTGTACCTTTTAACAATGACGCTTGCGCAGAAAAATGTGACATCCCGTACTGCGTAGCGGGGTGTGCGTCTGTCCGTCGGCACACTTTATTTCCCTGACCACTTAATTCACTTCAGTACAGCGATTTGTACCTTTCGCCAAATATAGTTAGAATGACCGTGTAAAGTACGATAAGATTGGCCGGGCATGTAGCACACATGGGGAGAAGAGAAATCTATGGTTTTTGTGTGAAGGAGACCATTAAGGAGATTTAGACTCAGTGTGAGGATAATATTACGATTGATCTTAGATAAATATTGCGGGGTGATATATACTATCTCCGGACGGAGATAGGGGCTATCTGTTGGACCCAACTGAGTAGGTTTTACCTGAGGACGGGAACAGAATCCAGTCTCCGAAACGTTGTGTTTTGAAAAAGAAACAGAACGATTTTTTTTTAAAAAATAGACAAGACGATGAATAATGTCCAAAAACATAATACTTGTAGCAATATACCATCGTCACAAACTTTTAGATCTTATTAATTATGACTTCAGTTTGAATAACTTTCCAGTCGATATAAGCTTATGTTTAATGAAATAGAAGAAGAAATAACCTACTGTTCATAATGAAATGTCTCTGCAGCTAAACAGTTTTGTCTGACGTTGAAATTAAAGTAAATTACCTCCATGATTTATTCTAACCGTCTTACAGTGCATACATTTATTCACCTTACTCTTCTCTCTTGCACTACATGTTTCAGCACAATAAGACGCATACCCAGCAGGCCCAGCAGTATAACACACGCAGTCACAGGAGCAAGACACAATACAAAGCACAATACACACACGAAAGTAGGAAGAGCACTCCGATAGAAGAAGATAGGTGTGACTCGCGTATTGAGATACGACATAAGGATGACAAATCCTGAACAGTTTTAATATTTTTAATATTTAAAATTTATCAATATATATGACGAATATATTTTTTAGTTATTTTAGTATGAAGACAGCAGGGCATGCAATGAAGTAGTTTGACATACATCGAAAAGCACCTGAAGATGGCACTTTTGTGCTGAAACATGTAGTGCAAGAGAGAAGAGTAAGGTGAATAAATGTATGCACTGTAAGACGGTTAGAATAAATCATGGACATAAATCAGTGCAACAGGACGCTAAAATATAACATAAATTACCTCTCTAAACATCATATTTGCGCCAGCATCAACTGAGTATGGAGACGCACAACTGGAAAGAAGACTGCTGAATTTATTGTACGGATAAATCTGTTATATTGGGCATTGTCCATTTTATGGGTTATATTTCACGTACGTGACCTTACAGAGGTTGGCTCTACTGCCACCTTCAAATGACAGTTGTCTATACTAACAGATTTTTTACAACATGTTAGTTTATTGTTAGTGGTAACAGTTCGGGTCTAATCCGGCGATAGGCCACTAATCTAACCACTAGACCGCCGGTCTAATATTCAAAAAGTCATCGGTTTGAGCTGCAATCGTCCCACTAATATTACATTAAAAAAGTGAAACAAAATTTCTCAGTACGGCGGCCATTTACCTGAAGAAAACGGGAATAATGGCATCTCTCGAAACGTCGTATGCATCAAATATACCTGAGACAATGTACAATTCCCAACATTACATTCATATAATGACTCAACTATTATCACAGACCCATCTTTAAGAGAGCCATTTGATAAATATTTGTGCTCAGAATTTGAGTAGCAGAAACTCGGTCCATCCTTGTTGCATTAACATGATTACCTACGTGGGCGTTCATACGCTGCAGCGCTAAACAATTAGGCCCTAAATACGTAAGTAATTAATTCAAAACACGACACAGTAATCTGAGCGGCGTTGGGCAGTTTTACCTTAATGGCCTTCCCCTTTGTTCTGCCTACGGTTGCTGGAACAATATGAGGTCCATGCTTCATAATTCATTTCCACCGGCTGAAATATACCGAATTCTTAGTCCAGTATCCTAAGCGGTATCAAGCTTTGCAGAACCACAGTTGTTGACCATTCGTAGAGCATTTAACGACACGAAGTTAACTTCAGAAGTTACGTAGCGTCGAATGATAATCTTGTAGCATATATACTGTGATGTGATTACATTGTCCATTGAATAGTAACGGCTGGATAAACACGTTTCCGCAGCAATGGATAGGCACACAACAGTAGAGTTCATTTTCTATCCCGAATCCCAGAAGTGCATAAAGGCTGTGATACGGCATCTTCCATTGACCACTCCTGCAGAGGACATCTCAGATGAGTTGGTGTACCTTCGCTGTGACGTTATTTCCTTAAGAAATAAATGTCTATCATCCTTTGATCACCTGCTGATGGAATATCCACAGTAAACCTTTTTATCTTCCTCATAACCTTATCTAAAACGTCAATGTCCCAGGAGATGTACAAACTGACGAGCCCTCGCCAAACTACTACCAGGACAGAGGCGTACAAAGTCCAGACTGGTTTCACGCAGTGCTACAACTGCCAACAATTCGGTCGCGTCTGGGCTAACATCGATACAGGCATGCTGTAACTGCAAGTTGGCGGACGGAGAGAAAACTCATTTACTGGGAAAATCACTAACGAAGTTTATACTGACTACGATTTATCCACAATTGAGACAAACAGAACGCGAAAGCAGGAACTGGAATATAAACCACCGCAGTGAGACGGAAGTAATTCTGGATGCCCGAAGAAGTGAGAAAGTGATCAACTACACCCAACTAGTTCAGAAGAGGTAATTAAGCTTAATCCTATCCATTTCATGATGGTGATTGAAATACAGACATTCTGGACTAAATCAATTCCTTTTTAATTTTTTCGTGTCCAGATTACGTCGTTACGAACGACAATGTTTAAAATGTCAATATTATATAAGGCTGTATCTAATGAAGCGAGAAGATACGAAGAGTTTGAAAGGTTTCAGCCGGCAAATCATGGGAACATCTGTGTTGTTCCCGTTCGGGCTCCAGACGGGAAGGATGGTTTGGTCGATGTACGTACGATAAGCCCTAAAATGTTCAGAGAGGCAATTATAAAATCTGATTAAATATGCTGTCCAATTTCTTTCATTCATAATATTAATATCATCAGGATTTACATTTTACCTTTATGTATGTATGTATGTAATTGTGGGGTTAACAGAGAGGAAAGTGTAAGCGTTGAGTATATTGATATCTATCGGCGATTGTATGGCTACAAATTGCGCGAAACATGAAAAATATAAAAAATCTCTATACGTGATATTCCTTTTTCCATTAATTTTTATCCAGTCCTCTTTAAATTTATATTCGTACCTGCCAGCAATTTACTTATCACGTTGACATATGGAGTACTGGAAAAAATTAAAATAATAAATACATTTTTGGGGCAACTGTGTTTGTATAGTTGTTTTTGGTTGACAGTTTGTATGAAATAGAGACGACAGCTGAGCGACAAAAAATGCAAGCGAACCAATATAAAATTTATGCTATGTAATTATAGCGATAAAACCTACACATACGCTGTGAGCTGTGAAACCCACGCATATAAACAATATTCCAGCCAAACATTTGCCCTTGTAGGTTCGTAATACAATAGAAGACAGAGTACTGCAATCTCCCGGTACGCTTAAACTGAACACACTGAACTCTGGCCGAGATTCGAACCGAGAACCTCCCAAATACAATAATTCAGATGTTGAAGGCTTAAGCCAGCCTGCTCAGGAAGCAAAATATTCTTTCTCTCTATGTGTAGATAAAAAGGAAATTTATCTCTGTTCTCAATCAATTAAGAACTACGTAATGAAAACGTGTGGAAGAGTGGATGTATAGACCCACGTATTCTTGACCTCGGCACCAGATAGAGATCAGTGCTCAGCTTCACGCCCTGGCTGCTTCATTCCCGGGGAAAGGTTAGGAGGCTCTGAGGTCCGAAAGTCGGTCTGGATGCTGTGGAGAAGAGACAACTCCTTGCCCCTGCCGGGAAACGAACCCCAATTCCTCGGGCGTCCAACCATTGTACCCACTGATCTATCCCTTTGATTCATAGAAGAGAACTTAATATTTTGCGGAATTATAGAACGCACATTAACATAATAGGAAACTGTCGAAAAAATCTTGATAAAATTTCTCCTACAAAATGGACGAGAAACCACTTTCTTGTATAAGTCCCTTTTTGTTTCAGTGTCGGTTGTATGGCTGGATTTTGCTCTAAATTTTATGTTCAATGATCCAGGCGCCTTCAATTTTATTCCTGTATTAATTGTTTTTGGGGCATGGAATTCAATCAGATTGCCAATTACATTCAGTCTCTTTTCAGTGTCATTCCCTTTTTGGGAACCAATATAAGCCATGCACATGGGCGAATTAAATTAAATTATTTTCTCCATTGTTCGTTTTATTGATAATGAAATTCATTCCCTTGATCTGGCAGTATTCTGTTGGTTAGTAATACGTTTTTTCTTTTAACATTTTGTGAATGTTGTAACCTGTATATTTTAAAGTTATTCCTATGAAATTATTATATATTCTGTTATTTCAGTTCTTTAAAGTGTTTACTTCACTCGTTCTTCACTCATGTCGTGTTACCTTTTCTCCACATCTAATTAAAGAGACGCTAAAACTGCCCTTAAATTCCTTTGAGTTGCATTTATATAGTACAGAATTTGTTCCTTCTTCTCCTATGTTTCCTTTAATTCTTCAAAGTCCATAATACGTCCTCCATCTCCTCTTTATCGTCATGATATTTTATCATTATTTTCAGCTGTTCTTTCGGTAGCTGACCAGTAACTTGAAGAATTCACATTATAATATCATGGGATACGACACCGGGTTTTAGTACGGCACGAAAGCTACGACGGGACATAATGTCTTCATCTTCAAGGAACACTAAAATATGGGTCTTCACAACTGTGGAACCTCAAATTTTACGTATCTTTATATCGCCATTGTTCTTGTTGCCTTCTTAATTTTGTTATATTCATTTTATGTTACATTTTTTTATTTCAAATTCCTTTCTCCCATTTCCTTTACACTCCTCTTACAATTTATGTGATTATTCTGCATTTAATTTCAGTGCGTTGTGCTGTTCATTTGAGATGCTTTTGCCTTTTTAGCGTCATTAAAACTGCATTTGTATAATCCGTGTTGCAAACCTAATTCCCTTGTATTCTCTCCTGTTCATAAGTGTGCGCTTGATATTATAACTTCCTTTTGTGCTAGTGGGGTGGGACTAATTCCCTTGTACTGCGGCCACTTCCGGCCTATTGTACCAATATTATAACTTCGTTTCATCTCAGCATTATATTACAAAAATTGCATATTCTATTAAAATGCACATAAAATGTCTTGAAATGTTTAATATTTCACTCCAAATTCAAAACTCCTAATGATCAGATTTTTATGACTCTGTACATCATTCCTCTAGGATATTTATTTATTTTAAAGCTCTCTTTTCTACCTTAGTAAATATCAGTTACGTCTATACAGTGATATTTTCTTGTTACTATACATCCCTCATCTAATTTGAAGGGTATAGTGTATTCTTTTTCGTAATTTTTTTGCTTTGGCAGCAGGAAAACAACAACCGCAAGGCAACGAGCTTCATTATTCTTTTTCTTCTTGTACACGATCGAGGATGTGATGAAAACAGACTTGTTCAGAGACGCCTAATTGGTCGGACCATTATTTTCTGGTCCTCGAAATTCTTTCGTAGAACAGGTCTATAACGTTTTGTCCGTTGTAATTTTTATCAGTATTTCATCCAGACCGACCCTTGGGTCCACCCAGCCAATGGGTACCGGGTACTCTTTCGCCGGGGTTAAAGCGACCGGGCGTGAAGCTGACCACTTTCATCCAACTAGTGCCGAGGTCAAGAAAATGTGGCTCTTTACAGCCACTCGAATCCAATCGTTACTTAGCTCACTTATTTTTAAATCTAAACGAAATAACCCCCAACTACACTCACACACACACACACACACACACACACACACTCACACAGGTGCTGGGTTCATATGAAGCGTCAAAAATGATTAACAAATCACAGGACCGTGCCATATAGCTGAGACGGTTAGTCGGTTTCCCACCGCGGCGGCCCGAGTCCTAGCCGAGGTCAGGTCATGTGGGATTTGTGGTGGACGAAGTGGCACCGGGGCAGATTTTTTCTAAATATTTCCGTTTACTCTAAAAATGTTCATTCCACTAACTGTTCCACATTCAGTAATATTCCTATCATGCACCAGCTTAAAAATAAACTGTTCTCCTCTTGTTCTACTCGCGCTATAAATAATTATAAACAACGCCTTTTTTGTGGCCGCTCATCGAGTATGCGAAATGAATCTCTTTGTTTAAAACGCATTCTTTACATAGAATGAACGTATAATATGGAAGTAGTGTTTGTCCAGCTGCACGTTTCATTTCAGATGTGTATCTTTACAAGAATTAAGTTAATGTGATTAAGCAACAACATGGAGCATAAATTCCTAATTGTCCAGCCATCCGATTTACGTGAGTAAGAAGATACCTGCATCTAAGCCAAAGGCTTGTGAAAATTTGAAAATATCGGAAATGGAAACTGTGTGTACTGCGAATTGTATTAGCGTCGTAGAAAGAATAAGATACGCATTAGCGTTAATTTCTTTTCAATTTCGTGGCCTCAATTTCTCAACTGTTGCTTCATATTTACGTATTCATTGTCCACGTTACAGGCGCAGCACCCAAAAATTTACTGTCCGAACACACTGATTCCTCCTGCTACTTGCTGACGTCATTGGTTTTCTATACTGTAGGATTAGTAGCTGCACCACTGGAAATAACTCTGCCCTCCCCCCTTTTTTCACTAAGTAACGGCGCGTGTTCAGGAAAAAACATCCCATGCTTTTCCTGCCGTTTCAGAAAGAAATGGTGGAGACGGGTGTGAGGGAGGGAGAAGTTGGAATAGCAATTTGGAAGGTTTCACGCGCGCTGGTTGGCAGGTAGTCGAGCTGCAATGACATGAAAGGCAAGATTCAACAGCAACTGCGGAAACCTCTCTGCGTTCTACAAATGTCTTATTGCTGAATTGGCCGGGTTTCTGAAAAGAGAGAGAAAAATCTTGTTGGGTCTGACTTGACTACAGGCCTAATTCATAACAATAAATACTATTTTTGTAGGATTTGAGGTTCTGACGACGGTTAATGAAGTCTAAAACTTTATGACTTATTTGGGCCCAATCGATAAAGCTGGTTTCTATCTTCGGACAGCAGAATCAACCCAATACAGGATATATAAACCAAACACAACGTTAACCATCAGCGGGAGTGAAGACAAACATTACAGAACTCCACACGCATGAGGTCTTGCATTTATGACCATGCATAATTTAACGGCCAGAGTCCATAAAGTCAAAGTACTATCAAAACAGAAGCAAACACTAAATACACAAATTCTGGAAGAAGAAATTATTATAAAATCAATGATGGGACATCGACTCTCGATATGTAAAATCAGAGATAAGACAAAGATGGATACCCATGCACAAATATACAACAAGTAACGAAGATAGGAATTCATGCAGACGAAAATTTATATATACCAAATAAGACCTAACAAAAGATAAAACCAAGACTAAAACGAGTCATATGCATAGTACCAACATAAAAATACTACTTTCCCACTTAATCTACACTGGATGGAGTTGTAGTTTTCTGACTTCTGCTGCGATAATAAGAGTCCAGATGGGAGCGGTAGTTATGAACATTTGTATATTCTGGGGTATAACGCAGTGTGAGGAACGTAGTGCCTCCATCTTCAGGTTTACTTTCAACAGGCAATACGGCGTTGTATCCCAGAAGATAGAACTCTTCATGGATACTTCCTGTTCATAGTTCATCTGACACAGTGTTTAAACGATTGCAACTGTATTTGAGTAGTGGGTTTACATTAAAATTGTTCTGCAGATCCAATACTGCCTCGTATCCCAAATAATCTTTACTTTGGCCCACATGAAGATAAAATCGAACATCAAGACGTTTGAAACTAGGAGAAGACAGACAAATATAATAAAAATTCTTCTCCTCGTCCTAGATTCAAGACGAAATTTGGCGAACAATAAATTATGCAAATTATTGTTAATATGGCCTTCAAAAGCTGTTATACGAGTATTTCCGTCTTTAAAAAAACGCTGAAGATCAGGATATAGTAAAAAAAAGAAAAACTATCCTGTAAGAGGCCGTGGAGATCCATGGGGTTGTGAGATGTTGAGGTTCCCACATTTTCTAGATAATCGGCTCATAGATGGCGGTAAGGATGTCAGCCCTACGCCCCGGCTGCCCTTTACCCCCAAGAATATTCTTGGTACTCATTTATATTAGAGGCTGAGTCGACCCCAGGGCCATAGTGCGGCTGGAAGGGTTAGGCCAATTGAAAAAATCCAATGACTTCATCGCGACTTGAACCTCGACCTTCCGGCTTGTAGCATAGTGCCTCAACTATCTACGCTACCGCGTACCCCGCTGAAGATCGGGATACATACAAAAAACAGGTTTGTGGGTAATTTTTGTAGAGGACACACATTACAAGTTCCTGAAACCAAAGTGAGCTGGGAAATATCTGGATCCGAGAAAAAAATAAATTTAGAATATTATATAACTAGAAATTTCCTTATATGTACAGGTATTCTAGTATTGTTATGATAGTGAAATGTAGGAGAGTAGATAAGCTGGGC
>NW_019734350.1:1204269-1206009 GCF_002891405.2 Cryptotermes secundus
GGGGGGGGGGGGGTTGAAGGGTAATATTACCTTGTGAGGGTGGGACATGGATGGAACTGGTCAGTATCGTTTCCAATGCTTTGATCTTTTCTTGTCGACGTTGAATCTGGAGTTATGTTACTATAGTGGTGTAGTATCTTCTCTCTTCATTAACTGTGATAGTAAGAGAGTTTATAACTTCTTGTTGGAATTATTTCTGGGTTCACCTTCAGTTTCTACAGTAAATTGTTCTCCCATTGTCCGTCTTCCAAATTGACTTAACGTGTAGGCTTTTCTCCTCTCCTCTTCCTCCTCCTCTTTACGATAACCAGTGCAACATATTTTTAGGTAATCTTTCCTCCTTCATTCGTTCAATATGGCCGTACAATTTCAGCGCTGTATTTTCTGGTTTTCAGTACATTCATGAAGTGACAGCTATTTCTTCTGATCGTTTGTCATTCCTCGCTATATTTTCTCTTGTCGCCTGAAGACATCAGAATTATAAATAATTTATATATTATAGAATCGTCAACATGGACCCAATAAACACGCGCCAAAATATAAGGCGCATTGCAGCGTCCAGGCCGGAACACGTATTCCCATTTTTGTATACCTTTGGCCTCTTCAGCGGTGTTTCCAATTCCTAGTGACGAACAGCGCAGAGAAGTCCATTAATCCCAGCAGTTCCTTCTCACGCTCCACAAACAGATGAAAAAGCAACCGAAAATGGTTCCTGTGGTCAATTTGTTCCGAAGTGCTGAACTGGAAAACGGAGCAAGCGTAGAGCTACGTTTGTTCAGCAGAAGCAATTGAATTCTTGCAATGAGGATTTTTGTATCTAAGTGGGTAGCTAGCCACGTGACTGACCGAACGCAGTACCGTGCTGTAGCCTAGGCGCTTAGTCTTCGTCCACCCACAGCAGCGAGCCGGATTCGATTCAAAATCAGGTCATGCGGGATTTGTGGTGAACAAAATGATACTGAGTCACGTTTTTTCCCCCGAGTATATCGGTTTCCCTGCGAATTCCTATTCCATGCTCATGCTCATCTGTCATCCGAGGCTCGTATAATAGGCCCACTATTGGCCGACGTACCACCCCACGAATTGAAAAGGAACTATATTATTTAGTTGTATTTGTTTATTTATTTGTCGTTTTGGGGCTCACAGTGCTCGGGAACTGGGATTATGACTTATAAACCCACTCGGTTCAATGATGTTATTTTTATTGCTAGTGGGGTGGGACTAAGTCCCTTGTACTGCGGCAACTTCTGGCCTATTGTACCAGCCCCAGATGATAGGTGAGGGTGATTGTGGAGCAATTGGTGGAATGGAGAGTGGCAAGGGAAACCGAAGTACTCGGAGAAAACCTGCCCCAGCGCCACTTTGTCCACCACAAATCCCACTTGACCAGACCCACAGATCGCTGTGGGAAGCCAGCTTCGTTGATGTTAGTTTGTGTTATGTTCTGTGTTTATGTCGTCCGATACATGCACAGACCTTGCAGAGGCCTAATCTCCCGTCCAAGAAGCCCTACCGAATACGGCGGCATTGGACCACAGTAATCTGTCGTGTCATACAAAAAGGAAATTTATTATTTATTTAACGACGCTGTCTGTACCTCAGGCTATATAGCGTTTAATGGTAAGCTTATTCATGAGTTATTAATTGGAAAGAATCTCGAAACTAGGAGTAAGTTAAATTAAGCACCACACCATGAAGATATATGGGGGCTACTGTATATCCAGTCAGCTTCACACCCAA
>NW_019734350.1:1206066-1214552 GCF_002891405.2 Cryptotermes secundus
GGCCTCCAGAGCCGGACTGGACGCTGTGGAATAGGAAAAAAAAATCGCTTCCTCGTGCCGGGAATTAAACCACGGCCTTCCAGCCCGTAGCCACATATCACTTATATTTTCTTTCGCCCCCACTTTGGAGCATAGAGCTGATTTCTCAGTTTCATGATCATTTTACAGTCGGTAAGACTCCTTGGACGGGTGATCAGCTCGTCGCAAGGCCTTTACCTGAACACAGGACAACATAAACACAGAATAAACGTCCACACAGATATCCATGCCTTGTGCGGGATTCGAACCCACGATCCCGGCTTCCGAGCGAGCGAAGACATTACATGCCTTAGCCCGCGCGGCTACCGTACCGGCTATCACTTATTGTGTTTAGTAAATTCTTGCAGACTAAATAAATAATGCAATATTATGAAGTGCAGTTAAGAGGCCAACTGATGTAAAGTGTTTGGCAAAGAAACTCATTGTGTAGATACTTCACGCAGTTTTCTGTCAATCATGTCATGTGAATCAGTATTCCTGTAAACTATGTAGAGACTTCACAAAACGAGTTAACATTTTCTGACTGTGAATGATTGATTGCCAAGCCTGAGGAGCAGTGCGCGCGCCTCTGTGTGTGTGAACAAGCCATCACTCATAAGAGACTGAAGTTCCTGCCACGAGGCGCAACATGCTCTGCTTGACTGATGCAGGCTCAGGCTTAAACCGGCGCAGACACCCGTCAACTAGACGCCAGAGTACTAACCCATAACACAGTGGCTCAATTCAGCCAATAAATTATTCCTTCTAGATCCACGTGACATTTCATCTGATCCAATTTATTTCGATTTTCCTCACAGACGCAAGTGGAGCGCGATTTTACAAATGTTAATCTCAATTCGGCAGAGAACATCTTTAAACGCCCGTGTTTTGGAGCTCATTACACACTACCATGTGCAAAGATTTTTCTTCGATTTATTTTTCTTTCTATCTTCTTCTTCTTTCTCCATTTCTTTCTTGTTTGATGGATTTCCTTCTTTTTCTTTTATCTTTTCCCCTTCGTATCCTCCTCCTCACTTCTTGTAATTTGAAGACGGGTTGACTCAGTTTGACCGGAAAGTAATTTTCGCGACTGTTGAACCGAGTCTTGGGGAAGATCTGAAAGGAATTTCAACTACGACAATAAATGTTTCGACTGACTTCTTACCAGAGTAATTTAGCACTGACTCCGCAAATATCGACGCAATTTGAGGAATTAAAACCGTCTTGCTCTTGATTTCCCATAAATTTCGTTCTTATGGCTTTCTTTTTTAATTTTTAAATTCGCTTAGTAGAGGGTGGAGTCCAGCTGCGTTGACTCGGCACGGCGGCTACTGATTGGCCTATTGTACCTGCCCCGGGTGATTATGATGATGTAGAATTTGGTTGAATGAAAATTGGCAGGGGAAACAGAAGTACTCGGAGGAAACCCGCCCCAGCGCCACTTTGTCCACCACAAATCCCACTTGAGACCCAGGATTGAACCCCGGCCGCCGCGGTGGGAAGCCAGCGACTAACCGCTTGAGCTATGGCGCGGCCTTTCTTATGGCTTAGGGTAAATTCTGATTCTTTATTTGCACGTATTCGATTGTTTGCTGACGCTGTATCGACGATTAAAAGAGTTTTGTTTAGTGGACCCTCGATATACCTCGTCTCATTATACCGCGACTATAATCGTGTCCTGCAATATGGCTACATGTATTTTATGTCGTACAAATTTCTGTTAAATGTTCTGGTTCCATTATAAGACTATTTGGGGCTATACTTCCTCTCTCCTCATATCTCTGGTTGGCGTCGTACTTCATTAATTAAGCAAAGGTACAATTTTACCTTTCAGAAAACTGTATTGTAACATTCCCTGCCGTAGTGGGTGGGTAGAGAAGATCAAGCCCATAGTCCACTCCGAATAGGCTGTACGTTTCTTGTTTGTCTAATCAAAATGAAGCGAAGTCCCAGAAAATATTTGTGAAGTGATGACGTGGTTAGGACAACAGACTGATAGTAAACACCGTCATGTACTGCATCTGAATCAGATTACGTAGTACTTCCTAAATCTCAGTCATAAGTCCCACTAAATTACATAACGTGGCTATTTCCTTAAGGAGTCATAAATGCAAGTAAGTGAGTAGCCTGTGCCACCAGAGCTGGTGAAACATTAGCCTGAAATGTACATTAAATTTTAGGTATTTTAGTCACTGGTTAAATATACATACGAGTAGTAGCAGGGATTCCAAAATTTGATAAATGCCAGTTTCACATATAACGCGTGTAGCTCTGACGCGGCTATTGAAGCTGTCCCACCACTATGTTGTTGAATGAGATATGCTTACTGTAAAATGATTATAAAATATGACCGGGACAAATATATACAAGAAATTCTGGGAAGAACCACCCACCTATTTTCTTTGATATGAGACGGATCGCATAGAAAACGACGTCTCCAACAATTCTTCGTTTCCATAGGAACGTATTTACCGAGTTGTTACCTAGCAGCAATAAGGGATATACAGACTCACAGACATACGCGTCCAAAATCCTTCTATTGCTGAGTGTACGTATTTGTTTCCGCGGGAATGTGTTTACCGAGCCGTTGCCTAGCAACGTAATGAGGGATGCACTTTACCGAGCTTTCTCTAGCAACGAAAGGAGGGTTAAACCTATATACACGCAGATTAATGGCATAGATTTATTAAGTACTCCGTTGAGATGGACTGAAATGGCATGATGTACATACCAAGTTTAATAAAAAACAGAAGTTAATAGGGGGGGGGGTTCACAGGCACACAAACAGTAGCATAAGCCTATTTCAAGTAAGTAGGCTATGTACGGATTGGTGGTCAGACGTTTAGAGATGCGAGTTTTAAGCCCACATTTGTGTGGAGAAACTGAACTAAGACACGGACACCTCTTGAATGAGGTGGAAATATTTTAACTTTGGGGCCCACCCGCTCGGCTATGAATAATTATTTATGTGAAGAACTTTGTGAGGCACTCAAACAATCTGGGGCCGATCGGCCGCCACCAGCGCCATTCATCTTCATCAGACATTCAGTACAACGTGGCGGTGTAATATGAACTCGCGAAACGCTCCTGTTTACAGAGGAAGAATAATTAAGCCTACATTAATCAGCTCTGCTGGTCGCAAAGACAAGCTGACTGGGCTACGGAAGGGAACGAGTAGGAACAATCAATCTACTGAGCTCTAGGATACCGAGACACCTGCAACTGCTTCGAGCTCTCAACTAAAGAATATCAAATTTTTTGGCTATCTAAAACGTCTTAAACGACCCGCGGTATCCAGTATCATTGTTAATGCTGTCACATGTTTGGAACTGATACAGATTAGTGTCCTCAGTCTATTACAGTCTCCACTAGTCGTTTCCTGGTAACGGCTTCTGCCGAGGGAGATTCTTCAATTTCCCGCTCTCAGGTCCTCTTTATCACAGCCGCCTGTGCAGAACTCTTATCAACTTACAGCTGAACTAACTGGGTCCCAGGCTGGCGGACATTCCACACCAACCTCCTAGTCTTCTCTTCACAGGCCGACTTTCAACTGAACTGCAGACAACTCCAACCAACAACTGCTTCGTTGTCAATGTCGAGGTCAAGGCTACTTTACGACTGGCGGTTTACCGCCAACCGGTTTGTCTTGGCGTTAAGCCTCTTGAGACTCACGACTCAACTGAAGCCCTTACGGAGTCGGGATAACGCAGTCGGTATAGTGACTGGCTACGGGATAGATGACCTAGGGGTCGGAGTTCGATTCCCGGTAGGGTCCAGAATTTTTTCTCTCCACGTCATCCAGATCGGCTGTGGGGCCCACTCAGCCTCCTATACAATGGGTACCGGGGCTAAAGCGACAGGGGCGTGAAGCTGACCAATCACCTTCATCCAGTGCCGAGGTCAAGGAAATGTGGATCTATACACCCACTCCCCATACGCCTTCATGCGTAGTGCTTAATTAAGCACAGGGGACAACTTTACTCTTACCTTGTGGTAATAGTCCTTATGTAGTGGAACACATAGAAAACACCGTTCTTCTATTGTTGCGTTGGTGTCCGTTGTTGCGGAGACGTGTTTACCGAACCGTTACTTAGAAACGTGTTGCATAATTTTTTTCTTCTATTGTTGCGGGCGTTTACTAGCAACAGCAGCTGTTTAGAGAGCCATTGCTTAGCAACGGGTCTGTACGCCACTATACATTACTCTTGCGAATTTTTTACTCATATTTCTCAGTAAGTGCTAGCAGTCTTCGGGTTTGACAAGAAAAGTGCTCACCGTTTATGCATGACAACTAACTTCAATGCGTAGGTAACAATATCAGTTAAATAGTAGGGCGCTCGCGACAGGTCGGAGAACACTCATGAAGTGGACACATAATGGTGGTCTATTTATATTATATTGTTGATTCTTCTCGAAATTTGCAAAATCTATACGAATATTTAATAAAAGGTAATGTGAAGATTAATTAATACAGTGGACCCTCAAACTTGGAACGGTTTGATATTCATACAACTTTAAACTCGAACAAACAATTCGAGGAATATCCGGTTTTGACGCTAGAACAAAAACTGGAAAGTCGAACAAAGAATAACATGGTCGTCACGTGGTCACTTTCTCTCTCTGCTTGGTCGCATGCGCAGTTGCTCGGTTAGCTCTCCCGTGACTGGTTCAGTGAGCATCCCGTATATTCAGTCTGTTCTTAAGCGTTTTATTTATTTCTTTGGATTATTTTTATGTCATCTTTAATAATAACCATTCATAAATGCACCAAAGAAAGTTATTAGAGGCGAAAAGCCTAAGAAAAAAATCGTAATTACAGCCATAGAAATGAAAAAGGAACTTGTCCTTAAATGGGAAAGTGGTACACGTTTATCGGAACTGGCTGCTCATTATCCCTCCTGCTATTGTTATTCATTGATTACTACACAATATTTTTATGTTTGTACTCTTATAAATAAAATAAATCAATGATTGATATTAAATATACTTTTTATCAATATTTACCGATATGATCTTTAGAAATAGGCACTTAAAATATTTTATATTGGGTAAATTTTCGAGGTCTGGAACTGATTAATTACATTTACATTATTTGACATGGGAAAATTTAACTCGAAAGTCGAACTCTCTCCTGGAAAGGATTGTGTTCGAAGTTCGAGGTTCCACTGTACATTGAGGAAATTGAAGTATGTCTAAAAAATATCTAGGTCCTTAATAAAGGTGTTCCTTATACGAATTAAACTAAAGCACTTACTAGTGGCACTACCCATATAATATGTAGATCTGACATATTTTAAGTTTCATCAAAACATGTCAGAGTACTAAGACAATAGCCTGCATCTTACGTAAAACTTTCTTGACGTCCTTAAGTAAAGAAGACCTTGAAACGAACCAAGCTAAAATAAACTCTCTCAAATAAAAACAAAATGAGATAAACATATTAGCCTTAATTTAAAGCAATCTTTTGCATTTTCTTCAACGTTTGTAGATGACGTCTTCAGCAATTATAGTCTGTCTGGTAATTTGCTGCTGGTCTTTGCCAGCACAGTGATTCTTGGTTCTGAATCTCTCAGAACTCGTGACCATATTTTATTGTTTCACTTCTCTGGAAGTCTTGTAACACCCCCCTCCTTCAACAGTAACAGTGCTGTATTATTATCCTTCTGTACACATAAAATGGGAAGTAACAATGAGATAACACCTCTGAAGATATGCAATTTCGAGTTAGCACAGCAACGATTTGTCGAACATTAATACTGTGGTATGTAGACCCGTTGCTAGGTAACCACCCGCTAAATAAGCAGCTATATGGCAGCCTTTGCTAGATAATGGCTCTGGAAACGAAGGCCGATGCTAGGTAATTGCTCCAACAGACACGCGCGTAACGATAAAAGAACCGTTGGAAGCGGTGTTTTATGTGGGGTTCTGCCGAGGTTATATAACGAACAGCAGCAGCGATTACAAGATAGTTTCAAGTGACAAGACTGCTGTTGTAGCAGGAGCTACTAATGATAGACCATGATCTGCTGTATTGAGCCTGGACTGGCAGTGGCCTTGCGACGGGCTGATCACTCGTCCAAGAAGTCCTGCCGTCTGTGTAAAAGGGATTACGAAACTTAAAAAGAGGCCAGGGCCCAACACAGGGCGGTAGAGCCCTTGTTTANGGGATTACGAAACTTAAGAAGAGGCCAGGGCCCAACACAGGGCTGTAGAGCCATTGATGAATGAATGATATTAATTTTTTTTAATTTTATTGCTAGTGGGGTGGGACTAAGTCCTTTGTACAGCGGCCACTTCTGGCCTATTGTACCAGCCCAAAATGATAGGTGAGGGTGATTGTGGAGCAATTGGTGGAATGAATATTGGCAAGGGAAACCGAAGTACTCGGAGAAAACCTGCCCCATCGCCACTTTGTCTACCTGGACCGCCGCGGTGGGAAGCCAGCGACTAACCGCTTGAGCTATGACGCGGCCTGTGATATTAATAAGTTATAATTAATTTTTACAACATTTCCTAAACTCTGGTACGTGTTCTTAGGGTGTTATAGAAGTATATTAAGTACGTTCTTACCCTCCAAACACAATTCATCCAGCCACTCGACGCTGCATAAGCTAGGTAGCTGACAAAGCGACGTTAAATAAACCAATAGTCATAAATCATGGGAAACTAATTTTGTCACATCGTTCCAATTTCTTCTTCCCTAGCCATGCGCCTATTCATACATTGTCAGCGTCAGCAGCTTGATGAAGATCCTGTACGTGTATTTTGATACCATTTCGTTCACGGCTCTCAGTAAAGGAGATCTGCCGATCCAATGATGTTACCGTGCTATGGCTGTAAAGGTGGTGGATGGGAGGAACCGTAACATGGCGGGAATGACGGCTAATTGCACGGGGAAGGAAAGAACTAGCCACTCTCTTGATTGCTCAGAAGGCCCCCACACACCCCACCCCCCCTATATTCTGTAGCTTTCCCTGCAATCTTATTCCGTTGGACATAACTCTCTCAGAAGACACATACTGCAGTTCTCAAGTGCGTGTTATGTTTCTTCCTTAATATTTAATATGGAGGCCCTATCCGCTAAAGTTGGCACTAACTTCGCCGACAAGCGGCGGTCGCTCGGTCAGTATAGTTCGCTTGCTGATTTCAGGCCACGGAGTTTCTTTTTGTTTTTGTTGGTCTCTCTCTATGGCCACGAGTATGTACAAGGAAGATACATATACAAATTTTGGTAAATTAGAAACGAAATGTGGAAACGATGAGCAACCAATTTAAAATCCTCAAAAGAGTGTGAAGAAATTAATTACGATACTTCCCAGACTGCTAGTTCAAATTATATGTAGACTTGTTAATGTAACAAGACATGGGAGTTTAATTGGTGCCAATTGGTTCGTTCTTATTATCTTATATCAAAGAACCAGCATAAACAAAATTGACTGATACAGTGCGATTCCATATTATGCGAGGGATTCCTTTCTGAAGACCTCGCATAATTCAAAACAAGTTTTTTCATAGAATTAAATGTATTCCCGATATTTTGGGGGATTCGTATTATTTCAAAACTATTTAACAAGATGTAAATTAGGTCAAAGTAATTTGATATATTACATCTCGGATTGCGTTCTATTTCACACTCTGTTCCTGTGATGCTTATAGCATATATGCATGGATATCTAGGTACATACAATAAAAATACTGATCACGAAGTCCTAACTTGATGGCAAACCAGTGTTGGTATTCAGTAACATTCTTCCCTTGTCACGTGTTACACCACGTGTTAGTACAAGTCCATTCTCATGCATACATGTTAGCCCTTCTGCATTCAAGCCATCGACAAAGTGTTTCTGGCACTAACAAAGCACACACTGAAAGCAATGGCTTTCAGAGGGCAATCAGAATGCGAAGTGACCCGCACCGGGGCTTTTCCAGCTTAAATTGATAGGTACAGGAACCAAATGTAGCAGAGGCCTAGTAAAAAAATATAATTTCATATGAGAACCTTCGCTAAAGTAATGTGAGATAACATTGATTATACTCCCGCTAACACGAGACTATATTTTGAATACTCATTTCTAAAATAAGGAACGGAGGAAATTATATCTGTACTTCTATAAGATCATTGTGAATGTTTTCCATAAAATCATAAGCACCTGATCACAAATATAACCCGCCAAGTGCGTTTCAATTACGCGTGACATCTGTCTGTTGTTACAACAGCTTCTCCATCAGAGAAATTTCATAAACCCTGCGAGAGTGACCTTTGTACTTCTGCATATTGTGGCGTGTTTGCTTCATGCAAGAACGGTTGAGCCACAGAAACAGCCGTTGCTAAGTAATACACGCATGCAACACTAGAGCAGCGGGTTTATGCAACCCGTTTCTAGACAACTGCTCGATAAACATTCCGCGATACGCGCACGCAATAATAGGACATGTTATAGCTCGTTGCTAGGCAGCATTAGCAATCA